>NC_090935.1:783376342-783676654 GCF_040938575.1 Ambystoma mexicanum | reverse complement strand
TGAGTGATAAAAAGTACGACAGTGCCAGCCGCAGCCCATTTATCCTGTTGAGATTCCGGGTGAAGAGTGGTCAAAGTTGGCACTGGATATTATGGATCCTATGGATGGTCTTGGAGGAGGATTGAGATTTGTGGTGGTCGTGGTGGATTACACCTCATGGTGGATGGAGGCTGTTGCATTGGAAACTGTGACAGCAGAGAGAATTATTGAGTTTTTGAGTAAGGTATTTGACAGGGATGGTGTGCCAGCTGGTATTGTCACATACAATGGAGTCCAGTTTGTTTCTCTCTTCATGCAGGAGTTTTTGAAGGACATGGGCATCAGGCATCACAAGACGTCTTTGTACAATCCGTCGGCCAATGGTTTGGTGGAGAGGATGAATAGGTTTGTGGAAGTGGCTATTCAATTGGCTTTTTCAAATTGTTTGAAGTGGAGTGTTGTAGTATTGGAAGCATTGACAGCTTATAGATGTACAATGTCTTCTTTCAGAGGTCATTCACTGTTTGAACTCATGAGAGGCAGGAAGGCTGGTTCAAGTTTGAGGACGGTTGCACTTGGGGGAAGAGTGAATATATCAGATGTGTTGGTGAGGGTGCGTACGTGGAAGGAGAGAGCTAGGTTACAGCAATTGTGAAGGAAACCTGTTGGTGTAAAGGTGGGTGATTGTGTGCATGTGAAGAACCCAAGGTTTGTACTCAAAGGTGGGAGCATGTAAATGTCACTGCAGACGCTTGAGAAGGTGGATGCTGGGTACGTGGTCCTGGATGATGGGTGGTGGTGGAACAAGAAGAAGATTGTGGTTGTAAAAGGTGCACCTAAAGTGTCGGTGCCGAGAGACTCGAGTGATTTCGCTTTGGGGCCCAGTTCAAGGTCCAGTTCGAATGGATTAGAGGGTTTTACAAGTGTGTTAGGGTGCGTGTGAGGGGGAAGATGTGGGTGGTGTGGAGGTTGTGATGGCTGAGGAAGAATGCGAGAGCAGAGGAGATGGTGAAGGGGAGCCTGTTATCAGGTCGGGAAAGAGATCTGCTTTTGACGGCAGGGTTCCGAGAATTAGGCTGCCTGCGGTCAAATTGAGAGACTATGTTTGGCGGGGTTTGGAAAAGTGATGTTGGTAATATGTCATTTATTGCACGCTGGGCTCATTGTTGCTTTTCCATTGTTCCATGCTGCAGTGTTTTGATATTTTGTTTTGTTCCAGTTCCTTTTTCCTCCCCTATATATTGTGCATTATTAACGGGGGAGAAGTGTTGCAATGGAACCCTGGGACCCTGGGGTGTTAATTCCTGCACAGGGTCCCACCTTCTTTTCAGTTGATGTGGCTTGTGGCTGGGTGGATGAGGTGTCAGCTTCTTTGACAATAAACCTTCCTGTTCCACTTACCTGCTGTGGCCTCCCTTGCTTCAAAATGCAAAAGGAGATGGATGAGTAAAATGCTATTCAAATGAGAAAAAAGATAATACAGGACATACAGGGGGAAAAGGGGTAAAGGACGGGTGGAAAAGACCAGTGCCTCCTCCTTCCCCATTTAACCGAGGGGTCAGGGAGGAAGCAGACGATGAAGAGGTAAGAGCTGCAGGGGTAGTGGTATCAGATGGAAGAAACCATGTTTCTCTAAGACACAGCAAGTGAAGATTAAGGTTAAAAAAGTGCCAAAGAGCATGTGCTATTTATTACAAACTGATTATTTTAATTTTAATTTTATTTGCATTTATTGGTCATTAGAAATGCACACTATACAGCAAAACTGTGTTTCAAGGCGCATCAAGACAAGAAGGGGGTCGGAAAGAGGGCGAGGGGTACAAAATAAAAACAGAAACGTTCTTAAAAGTGTCGTGAAACATTTGGAACGTGCAAGTGCTACAGCAATAAGTGTTCAGTAGGTCAATGGAGTAAGAAGGAGGAGTAGAGGAACACGGAACACATCTAAGGTTGTTGATTTTGTGACTGTGATAAGGAAGGACAGGAAACAACAGAGGTGCGAGACGTGACAAGAGCAGCAATATTCAAATGAGATGGCTAGAAATGAAAGAATAATGATGGCAAAGAGAAACGAGTGATTCAAGATGGGTCTTGCAAGCTGCGGGATGGTAATGAAAGCAGTGGTGGTCTGATAATGACACAGGCCGCAGGTAAAGTTGATATGATAAAATAGTAAGAGACAGGAGCGAGAGCGCTTCAGGCCCGAACAGGGTTATTAAGGACCAAGAAAGTGCCCTGAGGTAGATGCCCTTTGATAGGACGCCGTAGGGCTGAGAAACAAATAAAAGAGAAGGGTGACCCAGAGACACGTGATCCCTCACATGACCCTCCTGCACAGCCAGGTGGGCAGAGTGGTGATGCAGTTTGGGGATGCGGAAGTGAGGCGGCTGAGAGGCGGTACAATTCAGGGAGGCAGCGCCTCAGTTCCAGGTGGAGCTGCAGAAGGACCGGCAGTCAGACAGCAGCTGGCAGGGAAACAAATGTATCTTAAACGGATTTCTAGATTGTAAAAATGTATTATGGTTTGTGTTATGTGTATGTCGAGATTATTGCTGTAGAAATGAAATGTTAGGTTGAGTGTTGTATTGGAAACCTGTTTGTTGACCATTTAAATCCTAGAATACTTCTTAAAGGCAGTGTGTCAGATCATATAAAAATACCACGCGTCCAAATGTTATAGTTTGAACTGAAACTTGCTAAAGCTTATTCTCTTTTGAAAATGTGAGATCAATGTAATAATGACAGTATTGCATACACACACACACACACACACACACATATAATGGCACGTCCATGCACAATCATATACACACACACACACACACACACACACATACACATATAATGCACGTTCATGCACCATCATATATGCACAGACACACACATACAGAAATATAATGGCACGTTCATGCAGACACACACCTGAATTATTTTCCTATTTCTGGTGTATCTCCTTAGCCATTGCTATCATTAGAGTCTTCTTGTATTCAATCTTGTCTATCTGTAGTTTAAGCAAAGGAGTGTAAACTGCCTCATTGCCATGCACCATGCAGATTGTTTTTATGCATTTATTTATAGACAAGTTAAACATTGTGTTCCTTTTTGGAACATTGAATCTCTTACAAAGACTAGGCAGTCACGCGGGCAGACATCTGCCTTCGATGATTTTAACGAGATAATGTGGCACTGTGACAGATCACTCATGAACAATTGATGCCCACCAGAGAGTGTGCCACATAATAGGGATGCTTCAAGGATTATATGGAATAATTTAGAGACATTCAGCTTTTACTAAAAGAGGCACGATGACTATGGCTCCTTACGCCCCCGTACTGTTTGACGAAATCATGCTGCTTTGAGTTTGCCAACAATGTATCTTGCAGTCCCCAGGGTCCCACACAAAACACGATGATCAGCCACCATGGGCGCTAAAAACAGAGACTCCAATTGAAATGTCAATGTGATTCTTGCAGGTCTTTGCGATCCGAAGGGGAGCTGAGCATTGAAATCCCCACAAAGGCCTGCGAGGGCCAGGTTAATCATATCACGTCTTTGGAGCATGTTCAGTTTGAGGCAACGATTGAATATTCACGCAGAGGAGACCTCCACCTTACCCTCACCTCTCCGTCAGGTACAGTATGGAATTGCACCATTTAACCTTGAGGCAAAAGCATCCATCTCTCGTGTATTCCACTGTAATTGGCAAATGTGATTTATTAATCAAACACAGTATATTTGCATGGAGCATGAAAGTGGAATGATATGGGATGAGTTTTTATTAATCAAAACGAGTGCACAATTTCTCCTCGCTTGTAGGTTTTGGGTTCGAACATGCAGCATCATTATTTTTACATAGTGGGTCTATCTGCTGGGAAACCGTTCCTATTTTCTCAGGTTAGGGGTTGGCTGTCATCTGACTAAAGGATCTTCCTGATAGGCTATGCCGAGGCTTTGGATCGAATCAACAGACCATCGTGTATCCTATGTACTTCTCATCCCAGCAGTCTCATTTGTATTCAGATTTGACATGAGTCACACCGCTCGTTTCATATTCCAAATGAAATTCCCCCACCTGCCCTGATGTGAAATAGGTGCAAACAAGTTTAGAAACCCATTACCGCCCGAATTTGCGCTATTTGCTGTTAACTTTGTTGCAAACGTATGGGGTTCCTCACACAACTTTTAGTGGTGTTGCCAGGGAGGACATTGTTTTGCAGGTCCACGACAAAAGTCATAAATTAACCATTCTACAGTCATGATGCAATGTGTTGTGTTACTTCCAGGTTAGCACGATGGTAATACCTTCACCCTCCACTCGCCACCCTACCTGAGACTGGGTGATCTGACCCCCACTGTTTCCTCTCTTGGTTGCTTGTAAACCCCTTGCTGACAAATTGCCCACTTTCCTCCTCCCCTGTTAGCACCCCACTCCCATGTTTCTCTGCTCCCTCACAATTTTTCCCCCAATGATTGCAAAGCACTCCGTTGCTCCTCGAAGCTATGTCCACGCTGAATAAATACCCCAATAATAATTAATAATAGTAATAATAATAATAATGCCTAAAGCTCAGCCAATCAGAATGCTGACAATTGGGTCAACATCTTCAGTCGATAACAACATGTGGCATATTGTGACATTACTTGCGGTGTCAACAGCAAGATACTAATAATGGCCTTCGGCAATGTCAGGGGTCAGAACAGTCCCATAGGGGAGGGACAGTGCTGGGAGGTCTGTGAGCTGGGACTTGTATTGGCATCCAAGGGAGAAAGAGCAAGCAGGGCAGGCTGTATTTGCTGTTCCTTCCATTTAACAGCCTATTTCTGTGAGATTTGATCTCACGCTACTAATACCTCATCTCCCATAAGGCTCTGACACCTGTCCATGCGTTTGTGGAGAGAGACCTGTGAATTGTGTGGGGGTATGTAATACTGTCAGTGCCATGCATTGGAGAGTGAGCACACAGTGCAGGAAGAGCACACACGCACACACACTCGCCCTCACGTGCACACACACACCTTTTAACTCGGCATCAGTGGTAACATGCACAGTCTCGCTGGGGAGTATCCTTGGCCTTTTCCTATTTCAAATAAACGTACTATTAACATTAATGGTGGTTTAATATAGACATTATGTACACCAATTTCCGCAGACATATAATTTGTCTACTCAAATGTATAATTATTTTAATTGTGTACAGAAAACAGTGCTTTGTTTGCATGACTTTCAGCTGTATTCCTCTTTGTTCATTCAATTCAGGGACCAAAACAGTCCTCCTGGCAGAAAGAGAGCGGGACATCTCCTCCAATGGCTTCAAAAACTGGGACTTCATGTCTGTTCACACCTGGGGAGAAAATCCAGCAGGATCCTGGGTCCTCAAAATCAGCGATATGGTACGTTAAATTTATGGCGTGCATTGTCTAATCTCTACAATGCTTACCATCAGGATGAGTGACAGCATATTGACTATGGCACCTTTGTCCAGACTAAACAAAAGTTGCAACCCAGATGGTGGAAAAGGTTACTGGTTACATTTCTGAACTCCCATTAACTGTTATCTCGGCAGACCGGAGACAGGTGGGCAGCCGAACGCTTCCATCTATCAAACAAACATATTGAACTGTGTTGTATTTTTTGAATGCATCATGTATTATCGTCTATAATATTGAATTAAGAACAGTGTTTCTGTATTTAGTTGCACAATTGTATATGCTCAAGTATTTAGTAACTCTCAAAAAGAGTGTATTGCTCATGGCTGTGTACATGGCTGTGTACAACAAGTCGGCTTCTATGTGCAAACAGTTCCAGGTCACATGGCCAGAATACACATTTATGGAAAGTGTTCTCACAGAATCTGTTGGTAGAAATAAAGTAACCCCTGCTGGAAATTTCAATTTATTGACAGACCACCAGACTAATGCCTTATTTATTACCTGTGGGAGTGGCACCAGCCAAATCAGGTGGCCAGGAACGAGGACCTAATCAAAAGTAACAGCCCACATTGCATCCTAGCCACTGGTGCGTCTCCTGTTGCTGTAACCCTCCACCGCCTTAAGCCGTGTCGTTTCCACTTATGTATTGCTGCAATCTGCTCTTGCACCACCACCCTAACTCTTCACCCTGAACTGCAGCATTGTAATGGAAATAGTGAAAGGACTCACGTCCAGCATTCTTGACTATTTTGGGCTGCCATTTTTGTTTGTAGTGTTTTTTAAGGGAAATCGGCATTTGCTGTGCACACAAAGGTAATGTCCAATAAAAAAGGCTATTAGTACCCCAGTTTCTTATCCAGGGTGCTGATAGTATTAATGGCCACTCATGTAGGCGTTGCTGGCCGGTAATGGCCCTAAACTCTCATTAAAGGAAGGGTATGGGGCCGTTAACAGACGCCACGGCTCCCAAGAGCTGCTATTGCCACTACAGTATAGTATTTTGTATTCAACTCAGCACGCCCAAAGCTACTTGAATGATGTGTGTGGTCTTATTTATAATATGCAATATTTTTAATTAGATTTTTCAGATACATGTGGAGATTACAGCACCGATTTTTTAAGGCGTGTGTTCTGTCCACTCCCTTATTGTATTTAGTTCGAGCTCCTACCATCAAAAATAAAAAAAACTTATTAGCAAAGTATTGAACTAAGAGGTCAAAATCCAACTCCAGCAGAATACGGTTTACCACTCCACATTGTAAGACTACTATACAGTATCCTTGACACTTAAACTGCATCAATTTTATGGAGCTTTTCTCAACTTGGATGCACAATAATTTGAGTCCTGCCCACGGCATCGTTGGCGCTGATACCAATCAATCCTTCGGATTTCTGAAGAACTTAAATTCCTAAAAAGAAAAATACAAATTAAAAAAGCGCAGACATATATCGCCCTCTTTTACAGGTTCAATTCCAGTATGCCTACTTGGGACTAATGTAGTTTATGCTAGTGTTTTGTGCACGCAGGGGTTTTCTCATAATCCAGGGATCCCCAGGATTGTCCACATTACAGTCGACAGCAAATCAAATCACCAGCTTTGTCGATCGTTTTGAAGCTTTCGGACCACAAACCTGAAGAAGAAGCACTGTGTGTTACCCGCCCATGTGCCTTACAAAGTGAGTGCTTTTCTGAAGAGAGAACTAGTCGAGTCAAGTCAACGGTAGCATCGGGTGGGTATTGATGTGTCTTGGCAGTCATCAAAACCGTGTAACTTGACCTTTCCAGGTTTGGTGGCGAGCCATGGGACACACATGCCTGTTCGAGAGCGCAGCACTTTGTAGGCCCGAGTAGGAGATACTCGGTGCTGTAGTGCCACAGACATCCTCTTATCAGAAGATTGTCAGATTTGCCAACGCTAGGTTAGAGGTGTCTGTGGTGAGCCTGGAGCTGAATAATCGGGATTTTATGTGCAAATTCATGTGGAACTAAATCCATTGCTAAGTGACGTCATAGTTTCTTTTATTATTAAATTTAATAGTACTCAATTTATCTTCCTCTGATGGATTATGGGCCCTGAGGGGATTCGAAAGGGTAGCTGCAGTAACTCAAATATCAGAGGCAAGTGCTTAGCTCACTGAGCATTTTCACTGACTACAGTGGCATACCCATCTACCAGGTAAAGTACTGGACTATGCAATTTAGTATCGTTGGCAAATAATTGCATCAGCAGCTTCAGCCAAGATCATTTGGAAATTTCAGTTAAATAATAATATCCGAGCCAGTAGGCCAGATCGAGTGGTAACGGCTCAGGCCCTAAGGTTGCGAGGGCTTTAACGATGGGTAACTGTGTCATTAGTACCAATCTGGCCTGCCGGTGAGAGTATTATTGTTATTAGCACCCCAGGTATTTAATACTGGTTGCTGATAGCAATATATTCGTTTGAATAAAGGGATTGTGCGTTTGTGGCATCCCGTTCATTCAAACTAAGCCTCAGATAAGATGGCCACCGTGGAAATTGAAGTAGAGCTCCATGTAGAGTCCCTATTCCAATTCCATGGCAGCATGGGATGTGTAAGCATGGTCGTGGTAGCACAGCGGCCAGCCAAATCAGTTGAGTGGTGTAGTACAGGGGTGGGAGGAACAGAGAATTGAGGGAGGTGGGGGAAGATGGCAGTGTGGGTGCGAGCAGCCTCCAGGTTGCTTGGGACGTGGGCTTGGATCATGGGATTCATCCTGTGATTCTACCAACCTGATTGGCTGCTGAATCCATCCCATTTGCTAATATGATTTTCAAGCTCTGCATGAAGCCTGCTTCAACTTGAACATAATTTTACTTTTCAAAATGATATTTTACAAGCGCCACTGCCAATCCATCTTCCTTCACATTAACCTGAGCACCATTGTCAAGCGTCCGGTTCTCACACGACATCAGGCAAGGCATGCACCGGTTATGCCATTAAGCACGAGCAGCACACAGTTCCTAGACAATCCATCCAAAACCCATCTGAGCACCAGGAACATGTGCTCTAGCACCTTGAAGCATCTCTTGTGCTAGATGGAATTACCATAAAGATCTCAGACCAAATAACCGGACAGACTCAAAGGAATATGGCAAAGCACTACTTGATCCTCAGGTTATTAAAGCATGGTCAACTGGCAAACATCAGACTGATGCTTGCACACTTACAGACAAACTTCATTACACAGGGGTCTTATACCCCAATATTTGTCAACTATGACATCATCCTACGTGGCAAACCATAAAACCTATTAGCGGGAGGGATTGGTGATTGGTTAGGGAAATATATCTACGATATATGGGTTAGTACTTCATTGGCTGTCTCTTATCTGTAAAACAACCCTCAAACTACATCTAAATACATATAATACTGATTATATTGAATAAAATGCCAGTGGATTGGTTTCTGCACCATTGTATAGCAGGTTGCCCCCTAGACCCACTGATTGGTTGGCATTCTCAGCCAACCGTAGACTTTCGACTCGGCTAGCAGTATTTAAGGAAATGGAAACCCAGGTGCTTGGATCACGTCAGATTACTCCCTACTTTCTCAATTAGTCCATCATCACTCACCAGTCCACCCATGAGCCAAAGTTTCCCATCTGTAGTTGACCTTGTTGGCTGTTCTCTCTTCTAGGACATTCAAGGGATTGAAAGCAGATCACTATCTTCATTCGAGGCTTAATGAATAGCCCTTGTTTTTTACTTATGAGTCACATGTGAAGAGACCACAAATTTGTCAATATCAGCCTCTTATTTACTACTATGTGATTTCATTATACTGGTTGTTATTGCTCCTCTTGGCCTCTAGAGACTTGTTCACTGTAACTTGTATAGACGTTATACCTTTTTAAATGTCCAATGCTTGGCTCTTGCAGATGATTTCTTCTCTTTTAATCTTAGTGAAATATGTTTTACGTCCACATCGCTCTGCCTCCCATTGTGCTTTGCAGCTATTCC
This sequence comes from Ambystoma mexicanum, assembly GCF_040938575.1. Taxonomy (NCBI): domain Eukaryota; kingdom Metazoa; phylum Chordata; class Amphibia; order Caudata; family Ambystomatidae; genus Ambystoma; species Ambystoma mexicanum. The sequence continues at coordinate 783,667,264 of NC_090935.1, read as the reverse complement.
TTAAAAATAGCATCTTTGATCCCAAACCAACATTGACTCCTCTTTGTTTTGCACACAAATATGTTCTTCCAGCATCTAGTGACTGTGCAACTCTAGTGGCTTCTGAGGTAGTTCAATTGAATTTTTTCCAACTATTGTCATCCTTGCCACAATATATATTCATCTATAGCAAGCTTCTATGTATCCTTTCTACTTTGCGTTACTGCGTATTCACATTTATTGGTCAACAAATTGCTTTGACTTCTTTTGCATTCATGATTACGTTATCGTTTTCGTACATGTTTCTCTTATCGCTTCAGGTACATCATCACTCTTAAGTATTTTCATATTGTTTCAGCATGGCTTCGTATATCTTCTCCATGACATCACTCTGCCCTCATCAGATCTCACTCAGTGCTCCATGATGTCCAATGGTGCATGCTGATATCCTTCCATATGGCCTCCTTCCACACTTTCAGTGCAAGGTTACGATCGATACGGCTGTCTGAGTGCATACCGTCTCTCATACACTTGATAAGGAATAGGCATAAGACATGGGGTCTCACACAGGGCCTTTCTAATGCTGTTCCAGTATGACAGTGGTGAGGCGGCAGGAGTTAGGGAAAATGTGCCCACCTGCTCCTCTACAAAAAATTGGCAGACCGGGATCTCAGGAGCACAATGAGTGGGGCCCAAGACTACTGTCAGGTAGATTCCCCTCGTCCTCCCAAACATGGATGCTCACACTGTGAGAGATATGATGCAGACCGTTCAGTCATTCAGTGAAGTGAACTGTCCACTAACCCTCTCAGAGTCTCGTGCTGGCCTCAGATTCCAGACTTAATCTTATCTTTAGGCAGGTAATGTTCACTGAATGTTCTCCCTTCAATCTTGCCATGCTTCTTTGTTACCAATTCTGTAGCCATTGGGTGCTTAGTCAGAGAGAGTTTGGGCCACACAAAAATGGCAGTGCTGCAATGGTTCAGGCACTTCACTTGCAAGAAAGGCTTTCAAAGGATATAACCATGATAAAGGGCACACATTTTTCTGAGTTTACTCACCCCATACAAGATGATAAAACGCATGTTTTTGGAATAATATCTTCAGCCAACTCAATAAACCAGTAAACATCCTTGTGAATCTTTGCACAGAGCCAGGGCTTTCAGCGTGTTCAAAATGGGGTGGTGCCACCAATCAGCTCACACACGCTCCTAGAAACAGTGCATAGTGCAGTAGTTGATAGGACTCTTACAGTTCTGTTCTTTGCACCCAGAATGACAGATGTTAGGATGGGACACCAGAAGTAATGTTGGTCCTTCCAAGGTGAAGTTTACTTCTGTATTGCAGGTCAAGAATCATCTTTCTATCTTCACCGTGGCAACACTAGTGGTGGGGTAGTTTTCGGTTAGAGATTGATATTTATATGTGATATGTTACTGGTCAGATGTGTATTTCACTGCAATATGCCACTGATGTTTCTTAAAAGATGCAGACTGATTTGTATCCTGCATAGAGAGGTTTGACTGCAGAGGCCCCCAACATTCTATATTGCTTTACCTCTCGTAGGAGGGTAGAATTGTTAGGTATTGGATCTGAAAGACAGGATTGTTCTTTGGTGCTTCTGGCAGAAGGAGTAGCCAAACCATTGCAGAACTGATATGGGAGGCCTGCTTCGCGCCCTGGAACTTTACGCCTGACTTTCAAATCAAAGAAGCCAGTGACGCATCCTTCCAGGGTGTGGTGTGCTCCTCCTTCACAGTTGGGCCTATCTTAGATCCGGGAAAGAGCTCCTACAATGAAATCATAATCAAGTATGTTGAAGCTTTTAAGTTTACCACCAAAATAGCAGAGTTGAGTTACTTAAGTAAATGTCTGAACATGAGACCTCTTCTAAACTTGGGAGTTTCACTCCCTGCTTGGGTTAGGAAGGAATGGTTTACTCTTGAAATGAGTGCTTCTTCCATCTTGCTTGTCGAAGGAGAGGAATCCTTTGATCGTTGTATCTTGATTCAGTTGCTTTGCAGTTCCTTGTTGAACGTTACTTATCTTACAGAGATAGCAGCGTTTGAACTCATTGGAACTTGGATAATAGAGTAGAAAACATGACATCAGAGACACTATGGGCCATTTTAGAAAATCGTAAATTTACTAGAGGACAACAATGAATCTTTAAACGCACGACCCTTCTGTGCAATTTTCAACATTTTCAAAAACCGATTGGAAATGGCAAGAGTAAAACACACGTCTCATAATTTTTCACTCATTTTTTAAAATGTTTAAATGTCTTCCGAAATGCACACTTGCGGGCATTATTTGCAATGGATTCCTGTGAAATCTATTGGCCGTCAGCGGGTGGAAAAGTCAGGCTGTCTCCCTAGGAATCCCTTGTATTACTGACGACATGAAAACCACGTGCTGCTTGCTGGTAATGACATAGATTTGCACGGCAGATCAGTAAAGTGAGAGGGCATGCTAAGTCCACTCTGCCCTACCAATACACCTGGCAAAGCTTCTAACATCCCCATGATCATAAAATGTGGCTGGAAAAGTGGTGGTAACCATTACTACCCTTGTCCCTCCATTTATTTCTGATCCGGGGGTTTAGAAAAAGGCCTCCACTGGGTCTAATTGTATCTTTTTCTGGACTGTTTCCTGGTTTACATGTGCATTTTTTGTAAGAGCTGATGTTCAAGTCCCCCTTTTTCAACTGTTTGTTTTTGAGGCTATGGGTCTTGTGGAAGGGCTTCTTGGTAGACTTAGCTCCTCATGTCACTTATTATTACCCCTTCATGTCCTCTAATGCCTACCTTCAAGCCAGAGAGTCCAATTGATAGAGTCTCAGCCGTCAAGAGGAGGATTATTTCTGACACAGAGTCTCCCATTTAACAGGGAGAGTTTATTCTACTACAAAATGTCCATCTTAAAGGGGGAGCATTTACTCTGCACAATCTCCTCCTTTAAGGAAAACAATATATATATATATATATATATATATATATATATATATATATATATATATATATATAAATATATACATATATATATTATTTTTAATCTTTTAAATCATAGCACAACCATGGATACTACAAAGATCGCCACTGTGCGGAAAGCTACACCCCTGCACGCCCACTCAGATCTGCAAACTGCCACCTAGTCAAAGTCCCCAGCTTTAGACGCAAATCCGCTGGAGGCTCCAGCTTCCCTGTCGTGCCGGCCAAACTATGGAACAACCTCCCCATTGACTGGAGAAAGGATCCTTCATACTGGACATTCAGAAAAAGCCTAAAGACCTGGCCATTCACTTAAAGCACCACGCTCCTAGACTCAGTGATTCACAAACTTTGTCTTAGTGTACTGAAACTATTATACTTGACTTTGCTTGTACTAAAATCTCTCCCATCTCCTCTTCTTCTGCTGTTTCTTTCTCCTGACCTATCTATGTAACGAGAACCCAGATACCGAAGAGTTTAGCGCGCTGTAACGAATGCAAACATAAATAAATAAATAAAGAGGACACACAAACAAATACAGCTGGGGCAAGTATGATTTGTTACACACATTCAACAGCAAATATTCTTTTGTCTCTCGGGGCAAGAGTCTTTAAGTCATACACATTCCATTTTTGATTAAAGAGACCATCACAGCTCTACAGTGTCTTTGGAGTTGACATTTGGATCCACTTTCGGTCTGTCACCCTGGGCAGCCACCAGCACTGTTTCCAGCATCCTCCTAAATTCTGACAACACATCTGACAGTCGCGATCTCAGAGGCAATTGGTTCCAATAGTTGATCTCCTTGTCGGTGGCCCAGACCAAGTCTCTCAGTCATTCATCCACTGTTAGAGGAGCAGAGCACACCCAATATAACATAATACACTTCATAGCCAATATAAGGCACATTGGAAGGTTTGGATAGTTTTCAGTTTCCCCCGGTAGACAGACACACCATAGGTTGAAGAACAACCTTCCCCAACACCTTGTTAATGACTTACAGAACTCCTTCCCAATAGATCAGTATGATTGGGCAAGACCACACCAAATGGAAAACCCCCACACCTTCCTCTTCACATTTCATACACATAGGGGGTCATTATGACTTTGGCGGTAAGGGATACCGGGCAGCGGTAAGGAGACCGGTGCCAGTAATTCCTTACCACCCTATTCCAAGGTCCCTTGGCGGGGACCATAAGAAATGTGTGGTCTGACCACACGTCCCTTACGCGTCCCGCTAAGCGACCAGGGCGCTAATAACGGGCTTGCAAGTCGCGAGCCCATTATTAGCGCCCTCCCCATTCCCATTGAGCCCTATGGGGGCTCAAATGGGGAATGGTTAGTTCAATGGGGACTTACCGGTCCCACCAGGGTTGGACTGCACCGGTAAATCCCCATTGAACAACACCGGTGCCGGACCCGTTATTGGAGTCAGTCATGGCGCAAATAGCGCCATGAGTACCACCAATCTCTGGATGAGGCCCATAGTCTCACGCTCAAGATTAAACTGAGCTTGTCTTGCTGGGGTCAGGTAAGCCTGATGTAATATCTTGTAATGTATGAGCTTATATCTAGCATTTATTGCCACTCTACCGGTATATGTGCATATCCGGTGCCAAGGCTTGTTGTCTAAAGATACACCCAAATCACTTTCCCATTTAAGTTTAGCACTTATACGGCACTCCAGCATGTGACTCTGTACTGGCTTATAAAACACAGAGACCACATGTCAACACTTTAATGATGACCCTATGTATGTCAACAAAGGGGACATTGCAGGTTCAGTCGGGAACTCTGACCCCTTCAACAGAAGATTCTGTTGTAATTCAGAGTCCCTGCCTTCACTGGGCAGGCTTTATGCTGATACAGTCCCTCCCCTTTTAATGGGGGTGGGGGCTTGTTATGATAAATGTTCTCCCCCATGAAGAGGGAGAGTTTATTCTGCTACAGGATCTCCCCTTATCAAAGGACGTTTTATTTTTAAGCAGAGCCCCCCTTTAAGGGTGGTGGGGGGAAAGAATATGTTGAAGCCCTCCTTCAAGGGAAGAGTTTATTCCCATATAGATTTTCCATTTTCAGTGTGGAGGTTTTATTCTGATGCATAGTCTCCCCCTGCGGGGGGGGGTATTAATTGGGCTACAAAGTGGTCCTCTTACAGCAGAGTCAATTCTTACAACACCTTGGGCCTCATTACAAGTGAGGCGGTAAGAGGTTAACAGTGCCGGTAAAGGTGCCGGCGCTGTTAACCCCGTACCACCTCATTACGAGGTCCCCTCGTGGGACCCGCTTTGGACGTCTGGTCAGACCAGATGTCCTTTGCGGGTCCTGCGTGGGGACCAGCATGCTAACAACGGGCCCGTCATTAACGGGCCTTTTGTTAGCATGTTCCCCGTTCCCATTGAGCCCTATAGCGGCTCAATGGGAATGGGGATGGTCCGGGTCCGGGTTCCCTGAATGGGGAAATACCGGGCCCTCCAAAGTCGGAATGGCCCGGTATTTCCCCATTCAAGGACAACGGACCCGGACCTGAGTTTGGAGGCAGCCATGCCCTTATTAATGGCATGGCTGCCTCCGAACTCGTAATGAGGCCCCTTGTGAGGAATTCGAACATCCGCACAGGGAGCGTGCCGTCGCCTGGGCATTTTTGATTTTTTGAAAATGAAAATGAATGCTTGGAGATCAACCTCCGAAAATGTTTGAGGCCATTCCACACACATTGTCCCTGCTCACCACACCACAAACACATAGTCACGTGTACTCCGGGAGGACACAGCCTACAGGCACCATCCTCCCCTGTCATATTCAGCTGGAATGTGACAGTCACGGCTACATCAAAGCATCTCAAAAAGGCACAATACGACACCTTCCTCTGGACATGGGCAGTCTAATTGAAATATCAAAGGCTCCATGGATCTGCCTTCCTATTGTCTAAACTGCTGGTGGCAGCGCATACTAATAGGAGTTACTTGGAACAGGCCTGCATCAGGCTTGATGCAGAATGGACAAGAGGAAGGCAGGACTAATACCTCTTGGATATGCAATGTGTCAGCATGAAGCTAGTTGCCACCCCTCTGTATGAAGGACAGTGAATGGCATGTATGTGTCCACTATTTACCGTAGGCAGCCCCTGCAGAGCGGACCCCTTTCAGAGGGATGAAGTATGTGATTTGAGGGAGACAGAAGTCTGTTCTCACCACACACTTCAAGGGAGACCTGCGCTTTGATCAACAGCCACAAAGGGATCAGTTAACCAGAGTGACACTTTGATCTACAACAGACAGGAAGATGGGTGGGACTTAGTAGTACATGTTGTCACCTCTTACTGTAAGAGGATTCAATTCAACACTACAGCTAAATAAATGTCTAGTCTGGGATACTGAATGGAAACCCTTATTGATATATCTTTATGTCCAGTTCATGCGTTCTGGATGACTACCCCTATATAACACCCCTCTCTTGGAATCCCCCTGACCCCACTGAGCCAAGAAGTAGTTCTGTTTTGCAAGTTTAAAAGGTTTATTTGATAATTTAAACAATAGATATATATATCACACTTTATAATAAATTAATAATTGAATATCACACTTAATCTGAGCAGTAATCAATAATGGATAGTCCGGCACTAGCACACTTCTTTATAATCAATGATGAGTGGTTATAGGATGGTTAAGATAGCAACAATACTTTTATGGTTTCAATGGATGCAATGTGGAATGAAATGCAGTACAGAAAATAACTTGATAGGATTTCAGCAAAAGACAATGTAATCACTTTCTTGGACAATTCACCCCCCCTTTTATGCACTTTAAGGAGATGAAGATGACACAGTTCTTAGGAATGCAATCAAATAGAATTCAGTTCAATTCCCCCCCAGCAGCTTATACAACAGATAGGAGTTTTGAAACACAGGCAAAATGCTTTGAATATGGTGACAATGCAGTGAGAAATATGCTGAAAATGGTTTTAATTCCCTTTAGGAGGTTCAGGGTGAGTGAAATATACTTGGGATGAGTTCAGGCTCACTTTAGCAAGGATCTAGGAGTAACTAGCAGGTTAAACGAAGTTTTGGCAAAGGAAAGCAATGAAGCTGCTGTTTTCACACATGGCTGGATTTTTAACCAAATTGCAAATTGCGGTAAAATTCGCAAGTGCGAGAATCGTGATTATGGCAAAAGTATGAGGAGTAGGAAGTCGGTTCTAGGCTTGTTGAAAAGCTTCTAAGGTTTCAGAGGAACGTTAAACCAAGTTCCTAGCCCAAACGGTTCCAGAGATACAGACGATTAAATAAAGGTAGTTTTTCGGATTTGAAATTTTAAAAGTTCAAAGCGACAGGTTACAGCTTGCAGCTAGAAAATGACAAGTGACAGCTTTGCAAATGACAGGTGACAACTTCTAGGAGGCAGTTCTGGTTAGATTAAAATAGATATAATTATATTATTTTAACTAAGAGATTGGTTCTGCACAGTTCTGCTAGGTACTCACAATATAATTTTAAAAATAGGCCTCGCCACGGATCTGGTCAGGTTTTCGGACTGGACTCCGGTTCTGGTCTCGGCACTTCACAGTGATCTGGGTCAGATCTCTGGTTCTGCTAACAGCGGTCTGGGTCACTCTGGATCTCTGGTCTCTGGTTCTGGATACTGCTCTGCTTTCTCTGGGTACAGCACTGCTTCTGGATCTTTCTGCACAGCTTTCTCTGGATACACCACTGCTTTCTGGCAAATGGCAAGAGTTCTTGCAAAGAATTGAAACAGCTCGCCTGGCTGTGAATAGTTTACAATGATTTGAGGCCTGCAAAAGAGGGATTTAGCTTGTAGTTGACCTCTCTGCTACCAATTCTGAAGTAAAGTCTTGGTCTCTGAAGGTGGATAGATTGGAGTCTCTGTGTTGGCTCTTTGGAGGTTGATGGAGGTAAAGTATGGATTTTCCCGGCAGAGCGTCCCGCAGCAGATGGAATAGAATGTCTCTATCTGTCCTGACTGTCTGCTTTTATGTGTTTTGAAAGTGGGTGGAGAGGCTAGCTTTCTAGGCCCTACCCCTCCCCACTTGTCATTGGCCACTTCCTCCTCTTCCCCTTGATTGGGGGAATGAAATGAAGTGTCATCATGATGAGGTCTGTTTATGATACAGAGAACCCACCCCTGTCAACTTTACACACAATCTATATCTGATCCAAATACACACTTCCCCGATAGACAGTTGTTTGGCATTGCATACACACATCATGCATTTACTGATGGTAGCCCCTGTTCCAATTCTGTCGTTTCTAGGAGCTTGGGTTAAAAAATGGCAACATATTTCACTTTTTGGTCGGGTTACCAATATTGGATTTGTCCCCGCATTTACACAAATGTTCGCAAAGCATGTGGGCATTAGGTGGTGGAGTGTCAGATTTTTAACATACATACATTTAGAGTAATATCCTCTTTTCCGCTAAAAACCCCCCTGAACATACCACCGGGTCCTAACACGTCTTCAAATGTGAACAGAAAAATCACAAGAATAATGATATCACTTATAAAATTTTCACAAGTCCCCTCTATGAATGAGCCATCTTTTTAGATTTATGTTCTGGCCTCAAAGGGGTGTGGTTTCCCAGGTCACATGGTGTAGAAACCAGTTTATCCAGTTTCTGCCAAGCTCAGAGACCCTGCCCCTCCCAGCTTCTGCCAAGAGGAAGCTATTTTACGGTCCCCCTAATAAACCATCTGCCTGGGCCCTGGAAGGCCCATTGTTCAAAAGGAAGCCATTTACGACTACCCTAATAAACCATCTGCCTGGGCCCAGGACAGGCCTTTGTTCAACTCCCTGTAGCTGCTCCACCCCTAATCTAATCAGAGAGGTGACAACTCCTTTTGGCAAGGGGAAGAGTGGCTGAGCAGGTTTTAACTCCTGTGGGGGTAGATGTCAGGCAGAATTCAGTTCCTTAAGCCAGGCCCCAGCTAATGTCACTTCTAGTTACCCAGTTTTCTGCATTCAAATAAACTAACCATTTTTACACATGCAGCTAGAATGCTGATTCTAAGTTTAAAACTATGACATTTAAACAATTGAAACCTATGTGACACTCAAAAGTAGGTCACTCATTTCTTTTAAACATTTAGATTTTTAGTGTCTTTCAGTCCAAATTTACTTAAACTGCTGAAATCCACAGCTCAGCCAGTTTTGCTATGAACATTATTTTAGGCTCATCCTCTTTCCAGATTTTGTATGCCCACAAGACTTTATTCTGTCAAATGTCTGCTGGTGTTCAGTGAGATTGTTGGATATTCTGCAATGTTTCAAATGGGCATTCTGAGCTTGCCTTCAGAGAAACAAAGGGTGATTTTTAAAGTGCTTTCTAGCGAACAAGGCACTGCTGTTTTTCTCTTTGGCACCCCATTTCACTCATGGCTCTTCTGACCCAGCACACCCGCACCGGGGGGTGGCAAGTCAGGCGACCATTTTGGTGTGCGCACAAACTGCGTGGTTTTCATAGATTCTGGCGCACATGTGGGCTTTTTCGGCCATCTTGGATTTCCTAAGCCCACAGCACCAAATGTTGTAGCATAATAGTCCAAACGTGGGTCAGAACACCGAACAAACCCCCCCGCCCGACTGCACTTGGATTGAGTCGAGGGGATGTCGGGTGCTAAGGATGTTGACCCACGTGCTCGGAGGTCCGCATCATCTTCTTCCAATTCCGCAGATGACAAAGTTCAGCATCCTTTCCTCCATCAGGGGTGGATCAGTCGGTTCTCCTCGCCGGTCCTGATGGGAGTATTGGGCGGTACACTGGGCCCCTTGCGTCTCTGCTCCCGGTCTCCGGATCGTCCTCCTTGGCCAGTCTCCAGGTTTTCTTTCTCCTAGGACGACAAAGGATGAGCGGCAATACCTATTCATGGACATTTCTCCCCCACCATTGATATAGTGGGGTGGGATATATATTTTAGAACTCAACAGATATGAACATGCACATTTTTTTTTAATTAAGAGACAGGAACACATAAACTTGAGAAACAGAGAATTTGATAGGCTATATGTAGGATCTTTTAGGGTTGGAATTGAATTACTCTGGAGCGGTACCCTCTGGGATTACCGAGGACTCCTCCAGTTGCTGCAAAGTGTGCCTGGGATGGCAACACTTCAACTGGTTTATATGGACCCACTTGTCTCCCCCCTCTGCCAAACCGCCTTTGGGGATGCGGATCTTGTAGGCCAGAGGGGAGATCTTGTCTATAATCTCAAACGGTCCCTTGCGTGTAGGCAAACATTTTCGCTGTTTGGCCTGGTTCCTTTGGAAATTGTATAAATAGACCCGGTCCCCCACCTGATATTCCTTCCTGGAAGTTTTCAGGTCATAGTGGGTCTTCATACTCTCAGCTGATCTTTCTAGATTCCGCTGAGCATAGGCAAAAGCATGTTGAAGGTGTTTCCTTAAATTCTCCACATACTCATGAGTTGTGGAGGCATTTATTAGTGTCTGCTCTTGGGTCCTGTAGAGCAAATGCTGAGGAAGCACCATCTTGCGTCCAGTCATCAACTCAAATGGTGACATTTTGGTTGCAGATGAAGGGGTAGATCTGATGGCCATTAGGACCAGAGGTAATCGGATATCCCAACTTGGCCCAGAATCTGCCACAAACTTCTTTAATATGCTCACAATTGTTCGGTTGTATCTCTCCACTGCTCCAGAAGAAGCTGGCCTGTAAGCAATGTGTAGCTTCCTTTTAACCCCCAGTATCTCCCACATCTTTGTCATTACTTCACTGGTGAAGTGGCTACCCCTGTCTGACTCAATCCTTTGAGGTAGACCGAAACGGGAAAAGATGTGGTTAATCATCAGGGCAGCTGCAGTTTCTGCCTTGCAATTTGGGGCTGGGAGACATTCCACCCACTTGGTAAACAAGCATGTAACGGTCAACATGTACTTGTTTCCTCTAGTCGAGCGAATCACAGGGCCTACAAAGTCGATTTGTAAATCTGACAATGGCAGTGTCATCCCCCTCTTTTGGAGGGGTGCACGGTGCGTGAGGGATGATGGCTGAAATTGTGCACACACAAGACACCCCTTCAAGTATTGGTCAAGGTCCTGCCCCATGTGTGGCCAGTATGCAACCTCTCAAGATTTCCAGTGTTGTGTGAAACCCCCTATGACCGGCGGTGGCCGCATCATGGGCGTGACTTAACATCAGGCTTCGGAATGAGGTAGGAACCACCCACTGATCGTGGCCAGCTTTGGATTTCCTTACCAGCAAACCGTCTTGGATTCGGAACATTTTTGGACATTTCATCAACACTCTTAGGTCCTCTTCCCCAATGTAATCGGTATCCGTCAGGGGAAAGTTCTCAGGGTCCTCAAGGTGCTGGTAAAATTTACCAATTATTGGATCCCCCTTCTGAACGGTAATTAAATCAGCATCAGGGGTCTCCTTACTCCATTGTGCAATTGAAAGGTCGTTGTGAGCATTTGTCTGGGACCTAGTGATAGCAGTGACCTGGATTTCCCCCAACAGGGACTCAATCTCAATTAGATCCCCTTGGATGGCCCCGGTTTTGGCCAGCTGATCAGCTAAGTCATTTCCAGTTTTGTCTGGTCCCTCTACTTTGGAATGACCCTTGATCTTTTTCCAATAGATGGTCATCTCATTCGAGGTGACCAGATCATCAATGTTTTGGATCAACTTCCCATGTTTCAAGGGTTTGTTGTTAGCACATAACATGCCTCTGGTTTTCCAATTAACCAGGTGCTCCACGAACCCGTTCCGTACATAATCCGAATCGGTGATTATGACCAGTTCGTGGAGCTGATGTTGGACAGCAGTGAGGATGGCCTGATGCACAGCCATCAATTCTGCCACCTGACTACTTTGGGGACCAATTTTGTATCCAGCGGAGGGTTCTGGGAACTCCTTCACCCATGCATTCCCTACGCCAGCCACCAGTTCTTTCTCCCCGTTGTTGTCAACATGGTAAGAGCATCCATCCACATAGACAGTGGGCATTCCCTCACACTTGTCCTCTTCAAAGACTTTGTGTGGGGAATTAAGGTGTGCCTCCATGTTGTCCTTGATTTTTAGACTTTCGTCCTCGAGACAGTTTTCTCTGGCACAATCATGCAAGTCAGCCAGACCTTGCGCGAGGGGACTCTTCTTGTTTTGGCCATATCTGACCTCCACAGGAAAGCCTTGCATTGACAGAATCCAGGAAGTAATTCGGGAATTACTCACATTTCCGGCCCAGATTCTATCACTTTGGAGATATTGCAGAGGCTGGTGTGGAGTCTCCACTATGATGTGTTCCCCCTGGATAAACGGGCGGTAATTCTTCAATGCCCACACCGTTGCCAGAAGTGCTTTCTCACAATCGTTGAATTTTTCCTCCACAGAGGATAAAGTTTTGCTCGCATAGGAGATTACTTTATTGACCTTGTCATGCTTTTGGTATAATACTGCCGTCAAGCACGTATTAGAGAACCCTGTCTCCAGGAAGAACTCCTTGTTTCTGACAGGGTAAGCTAGGCAAGGCGCTTGTGATAGGCTTCTTTTGAGCTGCCTTACTGCCTCGGATTGTTCTGGACCCCATTCCCACTTGACCCCCCCCCTTCAAGAGATGAATCAGGGGTCTGGTGATCTCTGCGTAGCCCTCAATGATTTTTCTGCTGTAATTATTCAGTCCAAGGAGGCTCCTTAGTTCCCGCAGAGTTGTGGGGTCTTTCAGTTTTTGGAGGGCTTCCACTTTCTTTTCCTGGGGACAGAGACCCTGAGGAGTAATCTCATGCCCCAAGAAATTAACACGGGTTCGACACCACTGTGCTTTCTGAAAGGAAAGTTTTGCTCCGGCGGCCCTCAACTGTTTCAGAACATAACGGATCTCCACTATGTGTTCCTCCACAGATGAACCTTTGATGAGGACATCATCTACATAAGCCAGGTTACCCCTCGCACCCATGTCGGGCATGGCCTTATGTAGGAAAATATTGAACTCATTACCGGAGTTAAGGTATCCGAAGGGAGTCTGGGTCCATGTGTACTGCTGGCCCCCAAAGGTAAAAGCCAGTTTGTATTGGTCCTCCCTCCTGACAGGCACGGTCCAGTATCCATTGGTCAGGTCTATTGCAGTGAATACCTGTGACCCCTGAATCTGGGCCAGCCCTTGGTCAATGTAGGGAAGAGGCCATCGGGAAGTATGGACCCGTTTGTTGAGCTCCCTAAGGTCAGCGCAGAGTCTCCACTGGCCGTTTGGCTTTAATATTCCCAGCACCGGATTATTGAAGGTGCTGTGGACGGGACGGATTATTCCCCTGGACTCAAGGTTCTTAATTATTTCAGTAAGGGACTCCATGGATGCGAGAGGCAAGCGATATTGCTTCACAAACACTGGAGTCATGCCAGGGTCCATGGGAATTGTTGTTGTGTGGGTGTCGGTGCGACCACAGTCATATGAGTCTACCGCAAAGAGATCTTGGAAATCCAAGAAGACTTGTTTCAACTGTTGCTTCTGTTCCAGAGTCACACAGGCATCAGCTAGGTTGACTCTCTCTTCCACCATCTGCCTGAAGCCTGGAAAGACTTCTGGTTTGGCTATCTCAGCGGCCTCCTCCAGCTGGGTGGAGAAGTCCCTGGTCAGAGTGCTGATTTGGACGGGAGGCCTCAGGTGGGAAAGGCAGCCCTCACGAACCTGGAAAACCACCTCATCCCTTCTGAAGTCACAAGTCACGTCTTCCTTGCCATAAGGGCAGGAAGTGTACACCAGGAAGTTCCCCCCATGCCGGGTGAAGATCCTGTCTGGTGTTGTATTGTCATCATTGTCACTGTCAAAACAGTCCTTGGGGATCGGTCCTAACAGTTCATTTCCTAGATCAATGGAGAAATGTCGGTCATCAACCGCCATTCTAATAATGGTGCCTGCGGTTAGAGTAATACTCTTTAAGTTGCTGTTATCCACCTCTATTGGAATGGTGTCATGCTCTATGTTGACTAATGGAGTTGGGTTTACCCCCAACCCTTGCTGTTGGAGAGAAGCATTTAGATGTATGTAAGCATCAGGGTTTTTCAATTTTTGTCCTCTTTTAACTTTCACTTCCAGGGAGAATTGTCGGGTCCTTTCTGGGATGGTGTCATCCTCTTTATTCTGAACTTCAACTGCATAAGGTAGCAATTGAGCTGACCTAAATGCTTTTTCGGGATTATCCGCTAATCGGGACCAAGCTTTGAAGTTTATTAGGTCCAAACAAATGGCAAAGCGATTGAGAATGTCACTGCCTAAGTAAAAGGCGGCAGTGACGTCTCGCACGACCCAACAATTATGGACTATGCTCTTGTTGCCAATGGAGATTTTGAGCATACACCTGCTTGGCAGGAGATGTTTGGAATTAGGCGCTTCCAGGTCCATTTCCCATTTGTCTATCAGTTTGAAGGTGGGAATGGCTGGATCTTTTGGGAGTTGGCGGAACATGGCTTCGCTGATGAAGCTCTTACCGTTGCTCACACACACTCGGGCGAGAACAGAGTCCTTCCCATCATTTAACTGAACAGGGATGAACAACTGCTCTCCAATTTGCTGAATATCAGCCCGGCTCTGAGCTGATTTCACATCTTTCTGGACTATAGGAGTGGGAGTTTCTGATTGTGGATTAGTATAGAATTTCAGAGTGTTTCCTTCCAGCGTGGAATACCACTTTAGACTGGAAGGAAGGTTGATTTTCAGAAATAGAGAGGACCCCCCATCACCAGACTGTTGTCCTACTGCTATTACTGTCACGTCTGGAATTTGGTTATTCTGGAAGTGGAATTCTACTTGGTCAGATTTTTGTTCAACCATGTGGCATGTGCCGTTTACTAACATGGTTGACACTCTGTTTTAATTTTATGGGTCGGCTAGTCTGGGTCCAGAGGACCTTGTTTACGCAATCTATTAGGGGTGACAACCTTCTCAGGAGGTCATTCCCTAGTAAACAAGGGGTGCCCTCTGGAGTCACAACTATGACCGGGTGTTTCAACTTGTGTCGCCCAATTTTAATGTCCAAATCTGCCGTCCCCTCGACTGGAATTTCCTTCCCGTCAAAGTTCTGGAGTTGTCCAGGAAGTGAGGTGAGAGGAATTTGGTAATTCCCTCCCCTTCCTGCATTCAGTTCATCAAAGGCCCTTCTGGACAGAAGGGTAGCTTGAGATCCCGTGTCCACCAGCGCTGAAATCGTACCCTGCCCCTGTACTTGTACCGGGGCATAATAACTTCACTCCTTCTCCTCAAGGGGGCACAGATAATGCACATTTTTGGACAACTGGTGGGCTAACTTTCTGGTTTTGGACATTGCAAGAGAAGAAATTTGGGCAGAATTCTGTGGAGAGCCTTGGGAATCTGAAAGAAAAATTTGGCAACTGGAGATCAGAGCCATTGTGGGTTCCCCTGGTTCCAGTTCTGGGCCCCCCCCCCTCCTTTTTGGAGGCAGTCACCAGGATGGGTTTGAACCAGGGGATTTTCTTGCTGTTGGTTCTGGGATGAGATGATGGGTGGCGGTAGCTCAGTCTCCATATCTCCCCAGTCTGGATTGGAATCCTTTGGGACCCATTTTTCTTTGGGAGGAGTTCCCCCATCTCTGAAGGAGAAGATCCTTTTCCCAGGATCCTCTGAGGATCCTTCTCCCTCAAATTGGAAGACCTGTATTTCTTCCACAAAACGGGTCTGTTTGGGTACTTTGTTTCTCCTACCCCCCCTCTGCTCCTTTGGAGGCAGACTTTCAGGGGCAGGGGATTTTGTTTCCGGTTCCTGGGTTTCCAGGGGCTGTTTACAAGTTGGGAAGGAAGCTTCCTCCAAGGCTTTACACTCCCCTTCCCCTTGTGCCTCCTCCCTGGGAACCGGTGGGTTGTCGGGGTGCTGCCCCTGTCATTGCTCTGGAGCACCAGGCCCAGAGTTTGGTGCATTCTGTGCCGGCATGCCCATCTGAGGGTTCTGCTGAGCCCTTAGCACACGACCCAGCTCCGGTGCCATATTTTGGACCTGGCGCTCTAACTGGGAAACCCGCTCAGGCTGATACGGGGCTCTATTTTCTCCCCTGGGCTGATCCCGGGAAGGGTAGCTATCCCTTCTCTGGTAGTACCCCTGGTTGGGAAGATTTTGGTACCCCTCCACCCTTGGCCTCCCCTCTCCCGGATTAGGTTGTCTGGGCTCAGGGAATTGGGGAAAGAAGGATGGATGATTTTGGGGCTGGAAATTGGGTGGATACCTGGGGAAAAAGTTCTGCCCAGGATTTGGAGAATTTCTGCCCTCCTTGGGGAAGTTAGGAGGGAAGTTCCCCGGGTCAGGTGCTTGGCTGGATCCCCCCCCTTGGGCTGGAGGAGTCCACACATAACCCAGGATTGGTCTGTTTCCTTTGTAACGGGGACTTACATAGTCAGGAGAGCGAGGGACCTCATTTGTGGGACTACCTCTTTCACTCCCTGTCTGTGACTGGCCCGAGGACCTTCTGGGCTTAGCATTATTAGGTGCAGGTAGGTTTTTAGGCCCCCCCATCTCCAAATCCAAAACGGGGGTGACCTTTACCTCTGCCACCTTGGCAGCAGCAGGGGTGCTGTTGGTTTTGGGATTTTTCTGGGTATTGCTTTTATTTTCTATGGGCTTCTGCACCTCATAGATCCGGGTAGCCTGTTCAATGACCCAGTCTAAAGATCTTTTCTCATGAAAATCTCTCACAAGCTGGGTCATTATATATTTGGGCAAGGCATGGAAAAATGTATTGACAAATTCTCTGCTGTCTGTGCGCACCCTTCTGGTGGTCTACGCAAAGGCACGTTTCAGTTCTTGCACGAATTCTTGTGGGGCCTGATCCTCCCCACATTGCAAATTGTAGGCTGCCTTGCGAGCCTCTTGAGGATTTCTGTGAACAGAAAAATGTTTCAAGATGGCCGCCTTATAGGTGGACCATCTTAAATGATTTTGGTCCTCCAGCCCCGCAAAGAAACTGGAGTATTCTGGGGAGAATGTCCATTTGACGTACTGGATGCAGCTACTGCTGTCCTTCAAATGGAAAGTCTCCATCATTTGCTCATAGAGCTCCAAGTGTTCCCAAACAGAGTACTTGGCGTTCTTATGATAAGGCGTGATGACACTCCTGATTGCCTTAATCTGTTTCAATGGGTCCTTAAGCAAGGCCCTTTTTGCCTTATTGGCCTTTTTGGTTCGGGTAACCCTGGTCCATTCATCCTCTGACTCAGAGGCACTGCTCCCAGAGGTTCCTGTCTGCTCTTCCAGGTTTCCGCGAGCCTGGGAGTGGCTGGCAGAATGTGGGGACCTGGTCTCCTGTGTCCTGCGCCGTTCAGAGGAGTCTTCAGATTCCTCCTTGCTGCCAGGATTTGATGGGTACCCCCCCCATTGACCTAACTGGGCAGAAGTTTTCAGGATGCCCTTAATGGGCCTATTCTCCTGGGGTTCCCCACTAAATTGCACTGTGCTTGGGTGCCCATACCCGGATGCCCGCCCATCCATTCCTGGGAGGTACTGGCCTATGAGCCCCATGCTTCTGGCTGGATAGTAATCTGCCATCCCTGTGGCCCGGTGCTCATGTGCGCCAGGGGACAGGGGGGTGGCAGAGTCCAGGGACTGAGAGAGATAAATGCCTCTGGTACTAGGGCTCCTGAGGTTATGCTCAGGAGTTTCCCTTTCCCAGCGAACATGGTCTCTATCCGCCCCTGCTCCCTGTTGTAATGCAAGAGCCTGCGCCTTCAGTTCCTCAGTTAAGGCCTTACTAGACTCTATCAGTCTCTTCTGCATCGCTACCTGTTGTTGGAGCCTATCATTGTGCTGGCAGAGAGCCTCATTCTCTCTCTGCATTTCCTGATTGGTCCTGGAGCACTGGGCCAGTCTTTGCTGCAGGAGGGTTACCTCCTGAGCTGTGTCCCTATTGGCCTGCTCCTTTCTTGCCAGAGCATCCTCCACCTTCCTGGTGTGCTCTAACAAGTTATGGTGTTCTTTTTGGAGGTCACCCAGTCCCTGGAGGGCCAGGTGATTTTCTTCCATTTTCCTTTTTAAGTGGCAGACTTCCTGGCCTAAGGTATCCCTTTCCTGACTAAGAGCCTGCATCTGTGCCGCCAGGTCATCCCTTTGCCTTTGGAAGGCACCAGTTTTCTGGCGCTCCTGGTCAAACTCTGCCTGGGTATCCAGGTCTTTCAAAATCAATTTATTGCTCTCTGCCTTCTCCCTATCTAGGTGGCTTTGCAGGGTGACTACCTGCTCAGCACATGCCCTATTGAAGTCTAACTGTTGCTCCAGCTTTTTCTGGCTCTGCAGTAGGGAGTCCAAACCTTCTTGGTACTCCTTCTGCAAGGCCAGAAATCTGGTATCCTGGTCCGCCTTTTCCTGTTGCAGCACATCCATATCCTCCTTTATTTTAGTGATGAACCGTCTGCTGTCATTTTCTGACTCCTGGCTCCTGAGCAGCCTCTGCTCAGAAGAGTCCAGATCAGATTGGGCCTTCTGTAGTGCCAGCAGTTGCCTACTCGCCAGATCTTGGCCTTCAGCACATTTGTCCTGCATGGCTCCCATATGTAAATATAAATATGCCGCTACCCTGGCAATCTTGTGGTGCTCATCCTTGGCCTTCGGGCCATGTATAGTTCACTCAGGGCCACATGTAGGGGACCCTGATCTCCCCATATATCTGACCCTGTTTCAGTGACCTGTTGCGCGATTGCCTGCAACCAGACCGTTTGGTCCTGATGATTCCACTCACCTCTCACAAATAGCTTATGTAAGAAGTGTTCTCTGGCTATTTTCATATCTACCAAGGTCGTCATTCTGGAATTTGAGTTCCTTCCTGACTTACAGAAGTTTATATTTTATTTTTGCAAAACAGACCTTTTCCTTAGAGCGTTCCTTTGAGGAGTGCTTTACAGCGTAACACAGCGTGGTGATCCGACCGGATATGTGTATCTGGTCAGCTGGCACACTGTATTAATCTGCACAAGTGATAGATCTAACCCAAACGTCCGGCTCGAGCCCCCAATTTGTAAAAGGATTCAATTCAACACTACAGCTAAATCAATGCCTAGTCTGGGATACTGAATGGAAAGCCTTATTGATATATCTTTATGTCCAGTTCATGCGTTCTGGATGACTACCCCTATATAACACCCCTCTCTTGGAATCCCCCTGACCCCACTGAGCCAAGAAGTAGTTATGTTTTGCAAGTTTAAAAGGTTTATTTGATAATTTAAACAATAGATATATGTATATATCACACTTTATAATAAATTAATAATTGAATATCACACTTAATCTGAGCAGTAATCAATAATGAATAGTCCGGCACTAGCACACTTCTTTATAATCAATGATGAGTGGTTATAGGATGGATAAGATAGCAACAATACTTTTATGGTTTCAATGGATGCAATGTGGAATGAAATGCAGTACAGAAAATAACTTGATAGGATTTCAACAAAAGACAATGTAATCACTTTCTTGGACAATTCACCCCCCTTTTATGCACTGTAAGGAGATGAAGATGACACAGTTCTTAGGAATACAATCAAATAGAATTCAGTTCAATTTCCCCCCAGCAGCTTATACAACAGATAGGAGTTTTGAAACACAGGCAAAATGCTTTGAATATGGTGACAATGCAGTGAGAAATATGCTGAAAATGGTTTTAATTCCCTTTAGGAGGTTCAGGGTGAGTGAAATATACTTGGGATGAGTTCAGACTCACTTTAGCAAGGATCTAGTAGTAACTAGCAGGTTAAACGAATTTTTGGCAAAGGAAAGCAATGAAGCTGCTGTTTTCACACGTGGCTGGATTTTTAACCAAATTGCAAATCGCGGTAAAATTCGCGAGTGCGAGAATCGTTAAAATATGAGGAGTAGGAAGTCGTTTCTAGGCTTGTTGAAAAACTGAGATTCTAAGCTTTCAGAGGAAAGTTAAACCAAGTTCCTAGCCCAAACGGTTCCAGAGATATGGACGATTAAATAAAGGTAGTTTTTCGAATTTGAAATTTTAAAAGTTCAAAGCGACAGGTTACAGCTTGCAGCTAGAAAATGACAAGTGGCAGCTTTGCAAATGACAGGTGACAACTTCTAGGAGGCAGTTCTGGTTAGATTAAAATAGATTGAATTATATTATTTTAACTAAGAGATTGGTTCTGCACAGTTCTGCTAGGTACTCACAATATAATTTAAAAAATAGGCCTCGCCACGGATCTGGTCAGGTTTTCGGACTGGACTCCGGTTCTGGTCTCGGCACTTCACAGTGATCTGGATCAGATCTCTGGTTCTGCTAACAGCGGTCTGGGTCACTCTGGATCTCTGGCCTCTGGTTCTGGATACTGCTCTGCTTTCTCTGGGTACAGCACTGCTTCTGGATCTTTCTGCACAGCTTTCTCTGGATACAACACTGCTTTCTGGCAAATGGCAAGAGTTCTTGCAAAGAATTCAAACAACTCGCCTGGCTGTGAATAGTTTACAATGATTTGAGGCCTGCAAAAAAGGGATTTAGCTTGTAGTTGACCTCTCTGCTACCAATTCTGAAGTAAAGTCTTGGTCTCTGAAGGTGGATAGATTGGAGTCTCTGTGTTGGCTCTCTGGAGGTTGATGGAGGTAAAGTATGGATTTTCCCGGCAGAGCGTCCCGCAGCAGATGGAATAGAATGTCTCTATCTGTCCTGACTGTCTGCTTTTATGTGTTTTGAAAGTGGGTGGAGAGGCTAGCTTTCTAGGCCCTACCCCTCTCCACTTGTCATTGGCCACTTCCTCCTCTTCCCCTTGATTGGGGGAATGAAATGAAGTGTCATCATGATGAGGTCTGTTTATGATACAGAGAACCCACCCCTGTCAACTTTACACACAATCTATATCTGATCCAAATACATACTTCCCCGATAGACAGTTGTTTGGCACTGCATACACACATCATGCATTTACTGATGGTAGCCCCTGTTCCAATTCTGTCGTTTCTAGGAGCTTGGGTTCAAAAATGGCAACATATTTCACTTTTTGGTCGGGTTACCAATATTGGATTTGTCCCCGCATTTACACAAATGTTCGCAAAGCATGTGGGCATTAGGTGGTGGAGTGTCAGATTTTTAACATACATACATTTAGAGTAATATCCTCTTTTCCGCTAAAAACCCCCCTGAACATACCACCGGGTCCTAACACGTCTTCAAATGTGCACAGAAAAATCACAAGAATAATGATATCACTTATAAAATGTTCACAAGTCCGCTCTATGAATGATCCATCTTTTTAGATGTATGTTCTGGCCCCAAAGGGGTGTGGTTTCTCAGGTCACATGGTGTAGAAACCAGTTTATCCAGTTTCTGCCAAGCTCAGAGACCCTGCCCCTCCCAGCTTCTGCCAAGAGGAAGCTATTTTACGGTCCCCCTAATAAACCATCTGCCTGGGCCCTGGAAGGCCCATTGTTCAAAAGGAAGCCATTTACGACTACCCTAATAAACCATCTGCCTGGGCCCAGGACAGGCCTTTGTTCAACTCCCTGTAGCTGCTCCACCCCTAATCTAATCAGAGAGGTGACAACTCCTTTTGGCAAGGGGAAGAGTGGCTGAGCAGGTTTTAACTCCTGTGGGGGTAGATGTCATGCAGAATTCAGTTCCTTAAGCCAGGCCCCAGCTAATGTCACTTCTAGGTACCCAGTTTTCTGCATTCAAATAAACTAACCATTTTTACACATGCAGCTAGAATGCTGATTCTAAGTTTAAAACTATGACATTTAAACAATTGAAACCTGTGTGACACTCAAACATAGGTCACTCATTTCTTTTAAACATTTAGATTTGTATTGTCTTTCAGTCCAAATTTACTTAAACTGCTGAAATCCACAGCTCAGCCAGTTTTGCTATGAACATTATTTTAGGCTCATCCTCTTTCCAGATTTTGTATGCCCACAAGACTTTATTCTGTCAAATGTCTGCTGGTGTTCAGTGAGATTGTTGGATATTCTGCAATGTTTGAAATGGGCATTCTGAGCTTGCCTTCAGAGAAACAAAGGGTGATTTTTAAAGTGCTTTCTAGCGAACAGGCACTGCTGTTTTTCTCTTTGGCACCCCATTTCACTCATGGCTCTTCTGACCCAGCACACCCGCACCGGGGGGTGGCAAGTCAGGCGACCATTTTGGTGTGCGCACAAACTGTGCGGTTTTCATAGATTCTGGCGCACATGTGGGCTTTTTCGGCCATCTTGGATTTCCTAAGCCCACAGCACCAAATGTTGTAGCATAATAGTCCAAACGTGGGTCAGAACACCCAACATTACCTTTCCTGTTCCAAAGTACTCTGGTCCTGACCTTACGCATAACAGTAGATTGTTGGTAGGGAACCACGATTGGTTCATTAAGGTAGGCTTAGCGTGCACCAATCACTGGGGCACAATCGGCTTTAAAAGAGACCTGAGTTCCTCACTTAGCAGATCATCTGACGACTTGAAGATGTTCTCCCCCATGAAGAGGGAGAGTTTATTCTGCTACAGGATCTCCTCTTAACAAAGGACGTTTTATTTGTAAGCAGAGCCCCCCCTTCAAGGGTGGTCGGGGAAAGAATATGTTGATGCCCTCCTTCAAGGGAAGAGTTTATTCCCATATAGATTTTCCATTTTCAGTGTGGAGGTTTTATTCTGATGCATAGTCTCCCCCAGCGGGGGGCCGGGGGGATATTAATTGGGCTACAGAGTTGTCCTCTTACAGCAGAGTCAATTCTTACAACACTTTGGGCCTCATTACAAGTGAGGCGGTAAGGGGTTAACAGCGCCGGTAAAGGTGCCGGCGCTGTTAACCCCGTACCGCCTCTTTACGAGGTCCCCTCGCGGGACCTGCTCTGGACGTCTGGTCAGACCAGACGTCCTTTGCGGATCCTGCATGGGGACCAGCATGCTAACAACGGGCCCGTCATTAACGGGCCCGTTGTTAGCATGTTCCCCATTCCCATTGAGCCCTATGGGGGCATAAATGGGAATGGGGATGGTCCAGGTCCGGGTTCCCTGAATGGGGAAATACCGGGCCCTCCAAAGTCGGAATGGCCCGGTATTTCCCCATCAAGGACAACGGACCCGGACCCAAGTTTGGAGGCAGCCATGCCCTTATTAATGGCATGGCTGCCTCCAAACTCGTAATGAGGCCCCTTGTGAGGAATTCGACCATCCGCACAGGGAGCGTGCACTCGCCTGGGCATTTTTGATTTTTTGAAAATGAAAATGAGTGCTTGGAGATCAACCTCCAAAAATATGTGAGGCCATTCTACACACATTGTCCCTGCTCACCACACCACAAACACATAGTCACGTGTACTCCGGGAGGACACAGCCTACAGGCACCATCCTCCCCTGTCATATTCAGCTGGAATGTGGCAGTCACAGCTACATCAAAGCATCTCAAAAAGGCAGAATGCAACACCTTCTTCTGGCCATGGGCAGTCTAATTGAAATATCAAAGGCTCCATGGATCAGCCTTCCTATTGTCTAAACTGCTGGTGGCAGCGCATACTAATAGGAGTTACTTGGAACAGGCCTGCATCAGGCTTGATGCAGAATGGACAAGAGGCAGGCAGGACTAATACCTCTTGGATATGCAATGTGTCAACTTCAAGCTAGTTGCCACCCCTCTGTATGAAGGACAGTGAATGGCATGTCTGTGTCCACTATTTACCGTAGGCAGCCCCTGCAGAGCGGACCCCTTTCAGAGGGATGAAGTATGTGATTTGAGGGAGACAGAAGTCTGTTCTCACCACACACTTCAAGTGAGACCTGCGCTTTGATCAACAGCCACAAAGGGATCAGTTAACCAGAGAGTCACTTTGATCTACAACAGACAGGAAGATGGGTGGGGTTTAGGAGTACATGTTGTCACCTCTTACCTTTCCTGTTCCAAAGCACTCTGGTCCTGACCTTACGCATAACAGAAGATTGTTGGTAGGGAACCACGTTTGGTTCATTAAAGTAGGCTTAGCGTGCACCAATCACTGGGGCCCATTCAGCTTTAAAAGAGACCTGAGTTCCTCACTTAGCAGATCATCTGATGACTTCAAAAGGAGTAAGAAGGAATCATTTGGACCCTGGCTGAAGGTACAGTCTGCCTCACATCTTCCGCCAGTGAAGGAAGGACAGGACTTACAAGAGGGAAGCAAGATCCCTCCAGTAAATATCTCCCAGGGAACATACCGGACTCAGAGAGCCGTCGAGCAGCTCCAGAACTGGTACCCAGCCAGCACACAGCCTTCCCTGCTAGTTTCTGCCAGCAAGCTTCCTAGGTAGGAAGTGCCAGAGAGTCTCTGAACAAAGGACAAGGCTGTGGCCTGCAAACACTCGCCTCAGCTTTGGCCTTTCCGCCTAAAATGACGAAACGAGCACTATGAAGAAGCTAGGAGGAGTGCTATGACAATCATCAACCAGCATCCATCTTTTAAGGACATTTTGGAGGCGGTCGTGCTCTCAAACCGTGACCGGCTGCGCCACTGACTGTTGTCATGCTGCAGTCACTGAAGCCTTCCGAGACGCCTCGACCAGCATTCCAGATCTCCCAACCAGCACAGAGACAGCGATTCATGATGCTGAACCGCCGTGTACGTCAGCCTGGGCCATCCATCCAGCCTCGCTGGACGAACTGCCTGCCGCTGGATACCCACAGCTGTCTTCCATCTTGAACTCTGTCGCAGAAGCTGCAAAGTCTCCTGGAATCGACGACGCTGTCTAGCATCAAGTTCATCCCAAGCACCAGGTACATTGTGGTTCTGTCCTCCTGGTCCTTCACCAAAGGCCCTGAGTGACATTTACAACCCCTTGCTGCCTTTGTTCTGAAACCAAATAACCGTGAACAATTAAGACTGATTGCTTTACTGACTACTGTCCTATCAATATCCAGAGTGCATCCCATTCATTCGTGAAAATATCTGTCCTCTGTGTTCCTTTACATGTTGTGTTGTATTTTGTATAGTATAGTATAGTATAGTATAGTATAGTATAGTATAGTATATATTGTTATACAACCTTGCCTGGACAGTCTCTTTTATCATTGGGTAATAATTGCATTTTCGTTGTGTTGCAACTAACGATCCGTTACCTTGCGGAGATAAGCCTGCTGTTCCATTACGTAGCCAAAAATTGGACAAGGAGGTTTATAATGTACTTGTTTTCCAATCTGTTCGGATCCCTTCTGGTGTACTAGAGGTGTGGGACTGATTGATGGTTCAGAAACCGATATTCATCCCTAGACCACTGGTGACCCGGAAGTTGATTCGTCACAGAACTTGCCTTGAACGGGGAGGTTTTATTCTGATGCATAGCCTCCCCCATCAGGGGGGATATTAATTAGGCTACAGAGTAGCTCTCTTCCAGCAGAGTCCATTCTTACAACACCTTACCTTCAATGGGGAGGTTTTTTTTACAACACAAAGTCCCCAGCTTGTATTCTCATACAGTGTTTGCATTAGTGGGGATGCAGAGAAGACACAAGGAAAACATGTTGGAAACGTCGACATTTACAAGTAGATTTTTAAGATATTGCCATTAAAAAGAAAGTCCCCACTGGGGAGATCATCTTTCTCAAGTCTCACTATATGGAGACTGGCATTTGGAATTCTGCTTCTGCACATGGCACAATCATGGCACAACCTGCCTGGAGGGGCAAAGGCCATCCAGAGGACTCTGGGGTCAAAGGGAGTAGGATCCGACTAAGGTGAACCCACCCCACAATATGGTAAAAAGAGCACTTAATACTTTTTACCCCTGTGTAGTCAACAAACTGCAGAAAAATAAGCGAATTATATCTCCGACTGAAAAAAGACATGTAGCATATGCCACGTTGGGGATGCGATTGGCTGGAAGTAGGGACTAGGCATTTATACAGAATGAATGTACAGACTTCCTTCAAGCAATCATTACAGATCATTGATGCTGCGAGTTTGTACTTTGCCCTTCAGGTGTCTGGCGCTGTTGGAAAATGGTGGTTATTTCCAGCATCACAGACTCCACGCTAATCTGGCCGCATCCAGTGCTGGTCATTGGGCCGGCTCTCGGCGGATCCGAGATCCGGCACCAGATGTGTCGCCGGATCTCGGGATCCGGCCAGAGTCAGCCACCCAAGCCCATGAACCTCGCTGAAAAAAAGAAAAAGAAAAAAAAAAAGCGTCCGCGACGGCAGCATTGCCGTTTACCGCAGCTGTGGCACTGGTGTGTAATTCACAATGCTCACTACATGTACAACTGAAAGGAGTCAGTTGTACATGTAGTGAGCATTGTGCTTTACACACCAGTGCCAGAGCAGCGTAAAAGGCAATGCTGCCCTCGCGGGCGTTTTTTTTTTTTCGTTTTCTTTTTTTGGCACAACAAAATGAGCCAGGGCTCATCAAGGGGGCCTGGCCTAACTGCAGGGGTCCTGCTGGCACATTAGGCCACGCTCCCCTGAGGAACCCCGGCTCAGTGGGCCACTAGCACCCCTACCAGGCAGCCTTTTGTAGTGATCAGCACCCTCTCCCCTATGGGGAGAGGGTGTTGATCTCTGCATTAATTTTCTATAGGCTTACCAGGCAGGGGACAGGGCCTCGCCTTTTCAGCCTTAATGGTGGCGCTGCCCCTTGCCAGCTGGGTTGGGGGAGCGTCACCATTAAGGCTGAAAAGGTGAGGCCCCTGGAAGCAGAGGCCCTGTTCCTTAAGACTGAAACTCCTGTGAATCCCCAGGAGATTCAGTATTTAGAAAGCAAGGCCTCTGCTTCCAGGGGCCTCACGTTCTCTCCATAATGGTGGCGCCAGCCCACATGCATCACTTGATTAAAGGGTGCAATGCCACCATTATGGCTGAAAGGCATTTTTTTCTGGAGCCTGAAGCTTTCACACAGGAACGAGAGCTTCAGGCTTCAGAAAAAAATCCTTTTCGTGTAGTGGCCGGGGCTGGCAGGGGAGATTAGTGCTGAGCCCCGGCAGGCCCCGTCCCACTTAAAGCCCTGGCCGGCGGTAAAAGGCAATGTTGCCTTTGTGGGCGCTTTTTTTCTTTCTTTTTTGAAGTATTTATCTGACTGGATGGCCACTACCAACCCCGCCCCCTCTAGACCACGCCCCCTCTGCCCCCCCCAACTCCTCCCCCACCCCGGCACTTGTGAGATCCCCCACCACATTTTTTCCATTTCCACCACTGGCCGCATCTATAAAAGAATAACGGTCTTCTCATTGGGGAACTGGCTTGGGTTCTGCTTGCAGTGAACAGAAGCCCTCTTCACTTGCGTCATTGCGTCATTGGTGAAAGGCCCTTTGTGTTCAAGGCCCAATAGACTTGCAGGGCTGTATCAGTCACACAGACTGTTTGCGAATCATTACAGTGTTAATGATGCGGTCCTTTAGGGGGAGAGGGACAATGGGATCTGCTCCAGGGAGGCAGTAAAATGAGTGCATTGCTGTTTCCTCAGCTAATGACACTAGTTATAAGACCGACAGGCTATCGTCTGACCCCCGGACCTCATCAATCCCCGCCCTGCCGGCGCTCACCTCTGGAGGGCTAAAGGTTTTCCCATCACAGTGTTAAATAAACCCTGTTGAGATGTCACACTGACATCACACCTGATGCCCTGCACACATGTGTGTCCCTTTTGTTCCATCACGGATGGGGAGCAAGTAACATGGATCCCAGGTCATATCCCTTTTCTGACACATTTGCAAATCAAAGGCCACGCTCTGCAAAATATATTCCAATGGGAAAAAAGGCCTCTTTCAAAAAATTGGATTTTCCGAGTTTTCCGAAGCTGTGAATTGGCAACAAAAACTTGGTTCATTTTTGCAATAGTCAATCGATTTCTCGTTCTCGATGACGTTCAGTAAATGCTTGCAAGGAATCCGTGATTACAGGAGGCAAGCACACGGGAATCTAGAATGCTACGCAGATGTATGTTTAGTTCCTATTGTTATGCTCATATCCCTTTTATGACAAATAGGAATCACATATGTTCGATTGACTAGCATGTCAAGCTGTGATAGGCAAATCGCCAAGGAATGTGGCTAGTTTGAATTCCAACAGCTTATTAAGATCTAAAGCAATTGTTCTCTATACCTAATGACATGCCAGCAATATGAGTGAGATGCAGCGCATCCGCTATATGCTGCCGATCATGTCTCTCCGAAGTCTTTGCATTAAGTTTAACATAATAGCGCCTGGTTCATGTGCAGTGAAAAGTCCAATTTGCGGCGACCTCCCTTTTAACGATAAATAGCCTGATTCGCAAAAAGAAAAAGGCACACGTCCCAAGAAGTCAAAAATAATGTGGGGACTGGAAGTAGCTGGTAGAGGGAGGGTGGAGGGGTGTGTGGGGGCGTTTCTACAGTTCATGAGCTGGCCCACCCGCAGGGTGGTGGGGACTCGGGGCTGGCTCTTTATAGCAGTCATGGCAGACAAGGAGTTGATACTGAGGAGCCGGAAGTCAGTCAAACGCCCAACGAAGGACTGGAGACAGAATTCGCACAGGACATCACTAGTTGGGAGAGCCATGATGGGGAGGCAGAGGAAAGTGACATTATTTGAGGACATCTCACATTTCCGCCTAGTTAGCTTGTACCAGTTTACTTCTCGATTGGCAGAGAGGTAAACTGTAGTGGGAGGACGGTTGGGATGTACCCTAGCTTCGCGCCGTTTTGATGTGTGTGAACATTTGCCGACTTCATTGCCTTCACAACATGATAAAATGTAAATAAAAAAATAAAAAACAAGACCATGCTCGGGGTGGCCAAGGTCAAAGATTTCAAAATGCCCCCATTTTTTTTTGTTGCTGAAAGTGATGTCAACCTTTGGGAAAAGGGAACCAGTTTTAGGGTAAAACGTTAACAAAGTTCCGCTTTTCCCTGCAGATTTGCACGCGTCCAGCCCTCTGTGGAAGCCCAGCCCCCATTATTCGGTGGTCACCAGTTACTACTAGTAAGGAGGGAAGCAACCGGAAGCAGGGGGAGCAGATGCTGATTACTCTCCCTCTCTCTGGGCTCTTCACCCCGAATGTGTTTCCACGAGGAAGTCCTAATCCAGACGCACTACTGAGGCAAGGCCAGGGACAGTCCTGCACAAGCTCTATCAGCACATCCAGGGTGGCACTCAAGCCTTCTCCGGCCAGTTAGCCACATATGTGGCCGGAGTAGGTTATGCTAGAAAGCTTTTATGCTGTGCCGCCTGCTCACCGTGCTGGTGTTCAATCACCAGGCTGGTCTATGTGTTTTCACATTGTACCTTCACCAGGAGGGTCAAGACCATGGTTTGAGTTGGAAAAGGTAAAATGAAATGAGGGCTGAGATGGGTAAGGCGGGTACAGAGCACGGCAAACAGAGTAGAGTTTTGGAGGGAGTCGAGCAGGGATCAGGGCAAGGGATAGGGCTTGTGTAGCGTATGATGCCCATAGAAGGACAATGTGAGCATGTGTGGCTAGATTAGCATTGCACCTCAGCACATCTTGACATGCATGCTAACTGGCTCAATGTGAATGAGCCCGGATATTGCACGGAGAGGACGGCTGATGTGTAGGCTTACATTTTAGAAGTCCCCCTGTGAAATATGGATTGTTTTATATTGATGAGTAAATCCCACATGGAGATCCCGACGTTCCCAGGATGCCATTTTATGCGTACACCTCGCCATGAACATTTTTGTGCTAAAAGTGGGACACGAATGTGTGCATGGCAGATATTCAAAGACTGAAAAGTGCGGGTTCATATTTTATGCAAGAGGCCCTTCCGCCAGATTCCTTTTAAGCCAATTTATTTGGGTGGCCTTTCACAAACAGGCACTTAAACTTTGGTAACATTTCCAAGCAGCACAATATTTGTCTTGAGTGAATCTGAAATAAGTGCATTGTTGTGCCACAGTAGATAGTCCCACACAACTAACAATGCAATATTCACCTTGTACATGCATTTATTAGTAAAGTCTATTGTTGGGATTATTTAATGTATTTGCTTTTATTCGGCACTAGGCCATAAAAGTCACTGAGAAAAATTACAAAACGCGATACAATGATATACTTGAAAAAACATTCAATCCATAATTACATAGATGCTCTAGGCCAAAAGCATACAATATACATACAATTCTGAGGGGAGAGAATTCTCGCAGGCCCCCTCACGACATTTAATAGTGCGTATACATCCCCTACATAAACCAGCCCAAATAATCGCTTTCTATTTCTGTGGTCTTAAGAGCAAAGCTCGGAGGATGAATTTAGATACCCGATAAACATTATTTATATCATCTGTGCATTTGACATCACAAAGTCTGTGGTAGTGTTGATTCCTGCTCTTCCAAACAATGGTTTCAGGTATAGGCCCCTCAGCGTATGAATGCGAGGTCAAAAAAGGAAAACTTGAAAGGAAAAGAGGGGACATCTGCCCAATTGACAACACCCCAGGATTTTGTGAAACTAGCCACCCTGAGTGTACCCAGCCTAAAATCAAGAAACAAAGAAAGAGGGGTGGGGGGATCAACAACCTCCAAGTAGTATTCATCACCACATTCCTGTGTGTTCCTTAAATAGCTTGGGCCCAATTTTAACCTAGCTCAAGCTTCCTCCAAATTCTTCCTGGCATTTGCTAATAACAATGTCTTAAATCGAAATGATGAGGCGTTGTTAATGCTGTCCGGGTTCTCCCAAAGCCCACTCTCTCCCAATTCAGCAAAGGTGTTCTTCACATGTACAGCCCACAGTAAACTCCTGCCTCGTTCCTGGCTCAGCAAATTAACAAGTGCATCGCAATATTTGCTCAAACCTTCGGTGTACAATGACCTTAGCCAAAAGAGTACCGGCTTAGTGAATGCTAAATAATTTATGGAGCATAAATCTATTTCCAATAGAATCGATGCATTGGGTGACCCCATGGAGAGCGAGAGAAGGCTCTTCAAGAATGTGTTCTCTACCATCCCCAGTCCAGCACTGTCAACATGCCTCCAGTTCTGTCTCAAAAAGGGCAGCAGTTACAGATTGTTTCTTGTGAAATTCAATTGCCGGTTTGTTCGATCCCCTACCATGCTGGCCAAAAATTCCAATCCATCCACAAGGAGAGCCAGATGACCTCCTCCATCAATATGCAAAACATATTGGGATTATTACTGAAATGCATTGGATATGTATCAGCTAAATACAACAACTGCCGGATGACTGTATCAATTTATAAGTACAATTAGTACCCAGTGAGGGTTGTGTGGTGCCCTCCCAGCCAATCAGGAGTCTCAGAATGGGAGCTTCTCCACACACCTGTGTCCCCTTCCCCAAACCCCTTTTCCACATAGCCAATTGCTGCCCTCCACCTGCCCCATGTACTTGGCACTCCCTTGTCCCTCGCCGTGAACAGTAGTGTTCCTAGCACATTCCCGTTGCGGAAATGGCCACCATGGAAAGGGAGAAAGGATTACATGTAGTTCGCTTCTCCCTCTTACATGGTGGCCATCTTGGATTGTAGTTTTTTCAAGTTGAGAAACGGCAAACACTGTTTCCCAACTTGAAAATAATGATAATTTCCTGGTACAACATGCAGGGATACTAATAGCAATACACCTCTCGCTTTGCTCGGGCTTCTAACTTATGACCCTGGGCATTACCTGACCAGTAGTACCCCCTGCGCAGGATACATTGCCTAATTAAGGAGCATTGCTACTAGTCACCTCACGCCCAGCTGCAGCATCCTGCCCCAAACTTCATTGAATATACTAGAATAGGGATTTGTTTGACTGAAGTTCCTCCTAATGAATTCTTTATCGTCTGATAGACACCACCTGATCCCCACCCACAGTGTACAAGCTTGTATCTCAACAGAGTAAGACATAACCACAAATGTGTGTGGAGTTAGAGGGATATATATTGAGCTCTTGACTGGGAACAATGTTTCTCCCCAGATCCCCCTTTGGCCTTCATTGTCATAAATCACATCGTTTGCCACAGAATAGTCGAGAGAGAGAGAGAACGAGAGAGAGATAGAGATACAGAGAGAGAGAATATTATCATGCTATATTGCTGAAACAGTGACTGAGATGGGCAGGAGTAATGTGTGCTTGAATGGGTGCTTAGCGAATGGCTCCAGGAGACCCGAGTGCCCAAAATGCCCAGAGGGCATGATCAGGTAAAAGGGGCGATTCTGCTTCAGAATGAAACCTCCCCATGAAAAAGCTAGACTCTGTACCAGAATAAGCTCTGACCTTACAGGGGAGACTCTGTATCATGATATCACCCCCTCCCTTTCATGGGGGACACTGTATCAGAATAAACGACCCCCTTAAAGGCAGTGACTTTCTATCAGAATAAAACCTTCTCCATGAAGTGACATAGTCTTATAATGAGCCGTACTTTGAAGGGGGAGGGGCTCTGTATCAGAGTCAGCTATCCCCTTTGGACTAATAACGTCCTGCCATCCCTTACAGTTCCAGGGATGACAGGAGGTTATTAATTGGCAATTCAATATGTAAATGTATAGTTCTAATGTGGGAATCGATGTCTACAGTGGTAGTAGTAGCTAAGGCATGCATCAATGATATGTTTACAGTGCTTACATTGGATCTGATGCTAATCATTTGCTCTCAACACCTTTGTTGTTATGCCTGGCGGTGCTGCTGCTCACCGCTCCTCCTTTGTGGTCCTGGAAGGCATTTTGTACTCCCACACCTCACCACTAATGGAACGCTGAAGTGGTGCCCCTGTGCCCGATGCAGTGTGAGTCTCCAAAGGGTGACACCTTTTCATTGGCTACTTGACTGAGCCCATGGAAACTGTATTTGCCAGCATTTTCTGGCTACATTATATGCATGGGAATGGAATAACATGTGTGCACTTACACCCATGAGTCTTGTTAAAAAAATGATTCACTACCTTGTGGGTTTATTTATTTATATTTATATAGCGCGCAAGCAGCCCAGGGGCATTGAGGCGCTGTTACTTGCAATAACTTGGTTACAGGGTACAGGCATGATAGCGGTTGTTGACACATTATGAATACTACAAAACCTCATACTGTTGTTACAGATATTGCATTTGGTCATATATTACAACTTATATGATAAGTATTCATGCTGATGTGTAGGGCCTTATGTGAAGAGGGTAGTTTTCAGAGTTTTGCGGAAGGTGGTGAGGGAGGCCTCACCTCGGATAGTGGGAGGTAGGGCGTTCCAGTGAGTGGGTGTGAGATAAGGGAAGCTGGATCCGCCCGCTCTGACTCTTTTTGCTAGTGGCACAGAGAGCATGTTGGTGTATGGTGATCTGGTTGGCCTGGTAGTGGAGACGGGGTGTATCCTTTGTGAGAGGCAGGCAGGAGCAGTGAGGTGGGTTGTCTAACCTTCCCTAAATGGGGTATTCCAAAAAACCTAAAGTTTGGCCAGAATGTTGAGGTGAATATTTACTGACGACGTTCCATGAGATTCACTCAGGTCTCTTCTTTTGCCACGTTGTAGATTGTGTCCGAATGGTGTTGGCAGAGCGTTTTTTCGTCCCAATATGGTGGTCTTATGTTGCGATCCTAATGCTTTCATAGTTTCTCTGCCCAGCCTAGACTTTCTCGTCTCGAGTAACTCAGATTTGCAGGCAATTGGCAAAGTCCTTATCAAAACAGTAATTAGCTTGATGTTTGCGGACAGCAATTGGGTGTCTTCCCGCCTCTGTTTCTTGACTAAAGCAGAGATTCAGCTCATGAGCTGTTCATGTGGCATTGATAAATCAGTCTCCGTTTCAACTTGATTCCTAAACTGAATTCTAAGAGGTACAGTCTGTGTTTTTATATATGAGATCCCTTCCAAAAATGCTTCCACTAAGCCAAGGTCCCACATTAGTCTTATTTTATCATAACTGAACTTCCTTTGCAAAGCTCAGGCAGCATGGTCACTTTCATTTCCACTGTGCATTTCAAAATGTGCAAAGCTTTTGTCAAGCCTTACAAATATCTAATGAATTATCAAATGTGACCCTCTTCTATAGTATTTTGTCCTGAACTGGCTTTTTTGTACGGATAACCGTTATGTATCCTCACAGAATTGGGCCAGGTGATTGCCTATCCTGTGAGAAACACTGATTTAAAATGAGCATGCCCAGCACATTTAACAGTTCATGCATGTTTCCGGAATGTCTCCATAATCTCACATTTTTGCACTCAGATCTTCCCATCTAGAGAAGGTGAGATGTTCCTTTTCTTTAGAGGGACAACTACATTCATTGTTTCATCCACACGTATGTTGAACAAAAACATTTGTTTTTTGGCCATTTGTGTAAATTCTTCTAATCCTCTAGCCACCTGGGAGGCCTATTGTCTTCCTTCCCTTTTAGCCTCTCATGCCAGTTGGACTAACATTCAAATATACATCCAAATCCTGTGTTGGCATGAGCCATGTTTCTTGCAGGGAAATCCTCCCCAAGTTGTTAAAATAGGAAAGCAAACCTGGGTGTACAGTGATCTGCCTAGCTAACACGTCAGTTGTCCTCCAGGGCTGAATGTTGCATCTTCCGAGGTGGAAGTGGCCATTGATTTGTGAGTTAGCCATGATTCATGGATCTTGTTTGGATTTTGCATGCATTAGTTCCTGTTATCTGCCCCGGGCTATGTGACAAAGTCTCAACAGAACACAGAGCAGTCTTCAGTGAAGCTAAACGTTTCATTAAGTAGAATAGCATGGGTACAGCAACATCCTATAAGGTGCAGAGAAAGCAGTATTAAATCAACAAGAGCTGATTATTTCAAGATTAACTCAAATTGATGGAAGGATCTCATTATGGGTATTCGGATATTCCATGGTTCCCTAACTAGTGTACATTTTCTGGGCTATAGTGCTCAACACCTTTCTTGGCTCAAACCATTATTACCATGGTTACAGTGCCTAGCTTGCACCAGGGCATCACTGTCTCGAGGTCACAGCAGCTGGCTCACTCTCTGCTTTCACAGACTCAGCGTTATATTGCCCAGCTCAGCTTCTTGCTTTCACCTACCAGCAAGATCTTCCCACCCTTTCCTGAGAGCATGTAATATGCTGAGGTATTATAACGCTTCAGCTGCAGGTCACAGAGCCGATTGTAATGACTTTCACACTCCTACGAGGAAGTATTCCCTCTTCCGTAATGTCTTAGTCAGGCCTAATTATTGTAACCCACCAGCCAGGGATTGCTTTCCACCATCTCTTCACATCTGATCTCAAGCAAGTATGTGGGATGTAGTCTCCTGCAGGTTCTCTGGGTTTTCTCCTTCTCTTCATCTGACCCCGGCCAGTGTATGGCATTTTGTCTTCAGCAGGCTCTCTGGGTTCTCCCATTCACAGGGTTTGGTCACTGAATGTCTGTGAGATGCAGTCCTAGCAGGGTCTTTGCTTTTCCTTCTTCTTTGTGACTGATCACTACCACCGACTCAGGTGTAGCCTCTGGGTGCTCTTGGCTTTCTCCCCTTCTCCACCTTTGGTCCCTGCCATTGTGCCAGAAATAGCCCTCAGCTTGCTCTTGGCTTCTTTCTTTCTCTAGGTCTTCTCTTCTCTTTGACAGCGCCTGAGATGTAGCCCTCAGTAGAGACTGGGATCTATCTCTCCCCTCTATCCTGTTTTCTGACTATCTTACAGGATCTTGCTTTCTCCCTGGGTCTGGCCATATCTTCTGAATGCCAAGTCTCTGCCCCTCTGTGCATGGCTCTGTGCTCTTTCATAGGATGTTTGATTATGTTGATTTCCTAATCTTTGTTCTCTCTCTGGATACCCCGTTAGTGATTGGTTATGCCATTTTTTCAGTATCCATCGAGAAGCCAGTAACTGTAGTCACTGGCAGCCAAACATGCTACATCAATGTGATGCGTACAGGGGCAAAGAGGGAGACTGGGTTAGCTGCACCAGGGTGTGTGGCTACAGGTAAAGTAGGGCCTGACGAATGCTGCTTCTAGGTTTCTATGTCAGAAGGGGTTAATGGATTTTAGGTCAGCATGTAGTGCTCATTGGTAGTGGTGCTCCTTCCAGGGCAGCCCATACTGTTTACTGGTAATAGGCCATTGGTAGTGGTGCTGCCCTGAAGGCAGTATGTACTGACCATTGGTCTAGGATGCATCCTTAGGGTGGTCGTAACCAAAAGCAGCAGATACCAACCATTACAAGTATGACTGCCTCCAGAGCTGCGGTTTCTGCCCCCTAAGGCAGCTGACTGACATCAGCCCCCCCTGAATACTGCTACAACTGCTCTGACTGACAACCAATGCTTTCTAAAGTCAGACCTAAGCATTGCAAAGTAGATTCCTTGATTTTGCACACATATTGTGCAATTTCCATCCTCTTTTCAAGATTCCCATGTAGTTGTAAATAGGTGTCTTTTTGGGTTACTTTTCTCTCATTCATTGTGTATTACTGTTAGTAGACTACTGAACTTAAGACAGATGGAGATGCAGAATATTACACAAACATCAATAATCAAAACGGACTCAGGAAGGTGGCAAAGAGCGACTGTTTTATTGTCAATTATCTAAAACAGGGAGTTACAACGAACATCAACATGTTCGCTCAATCGGCACAGTCAATGCAACACATTAAAAAAGCAGCTTTTATACTAAAAACCCATCACCATTGACGTCTACCTATGTTGCAAACTACAAAAACCTATTTGGAATGGTGATAGGCTTAACAAGGAATATCTAGGTATACTTTCCATACTGGTCAGGGAAGGTGATTGGGTCTCTTACATCAGGTGGGGCAACTAAGCTCTCCTCTAGTGCAGGTCACTAAGGAAGTCATCAAATACACAACGTCCCATTGGTTATACAAACTATAGGGCTCTCTATTACGTGCCCCTCTATAATTGGTTGGCACCCTTGTACCACTCTGTAATATTCCACCTATGCAGTCAGCACGCAGGCTGGCACCCAGGTGCTGGTGGGTTGGTCATATCCATAGCTTCCCACCAATTAGCCCTGGAATCCATCATCACACTTGCAGCCTACTAGTCAATTAAGGCTTTAAACTAGGCCTCGGTAATATTCTCTGTGCTGGAGAATATGAGGGAGTATAGCATACTCTGGGCCTCATTATAAGGCTGACGCTCCCGTAATCAAGTGGGCCGGTACGGAACCGGCCCCCTTCATTCCGGGAGCGCCGATTACGAGCTTCCCATCGCGGGACCCGGATCGCACGCCTGGTAAAACCAGGCATGCTTTCCGGGTCCCGTGAAGGGAAGAGGGAGGCAATAACGGGCCAGATGTAATCTGCCCGTTATTACCTCCCTCCCCATTCCCATTGAGCCCTATGGGGGGCCTATGGGGGGCCTATGGGGGCTCAAATGGGAATGGGGACGGGTTCCTGCAAGGAGGAATTACCGGGTCCTCCTATGTCGGAGTAACCCGGTAAGTCCCCATTGCAGGAACCAGGTAATGGAGCAAAAGAATGGAGGCAGACATGGAGCTAATAGCTCCATGGCTACCTCCATTCTCGTAATGAGGCCCTCTGTTTTCTTGTTTTTGATATGATATGATATGGCATTTATAACGCGCCTATACACAAGTGTTTCAAGGCGCGACGAGGCAAAGGGAGGGGAAAACAGTGGAAGACAGACAACGATCCTACTAGGCCAGGTATCATTCAGATCGCGCAAGTGCGAGGGAAGGGGAAAAAGGGAAGAGTGCCAGGGGGAAGCGAAAGGGGAAAGTGCAGTACATGGGATAGAAGAATAAATCCGCTAATAAGACGGTCTGATGGTGGCAAGTGCAAGGTAAGAGCAGACATAAGTGCTGGGAGGGCGACTGTAGGGATACAGAACCAGTCCCTAAGTGCAGGGGGTTGCCAGGGAGGCAGGGCAGGTGCGCAAAAAGTGGGACATGGCCCCATAATCAGAAGGGGTGGCCAGGTAACCAGTGCACAATCGGCAGGGAATTTCAGCAGGGGAGATAGGCAGAGAAAGCAGAAGGAAAGAGGAAGGTTTTGAGGTGTTTCCGGAACCAGAGATGGTTCTCCTCAAGTTTCAGGGAGGCAAGAAGGCTGTTCCAGAGGGAGGCCCCTGCCGAAGAGAGAGTTCGACCACCAACTCGTTGCTTGGAGAAACGGCTAACCCTGAGGGAGTTGGAGGCAGATGAGTGAAGAGCCCGAGAAGGAAGGTATTTAGGAAGAGAGAGTTGAAGGTAATGCAGCCCCAGGCCCCAGAAGGCCTTGTGGATAATGCAGAGGGTTTTGAACTTAATCCTTGCAGCCACTGGGAGCCAGTGCAGAGATTTCAGTCCTGGAGAGATATGATCCCTGGGCTTGAGGCCAAAGACAAGTCTTGCAGTCCTGTTTTGGATAAGTTGCAGAGGGCGGAGTTCATCATAGTGTCGATTTTCATCTGACCATGAGACAGTAGACCATGTTTTCGAGTCTTACTGCATATAAAATACTACTATTTGATGAACCTCTGACGTGTTCAATGTTTTCGCCCCTCACTTAAGACAGAAGGCTTGTTCTTTTCACACGTTCTGTAATTGTTTATACGCACTTCCAGGCCCAAGGTGGCCTTGACCTCTCGGTGTTGATCCAACCAAGCCTTTCTTTGATCCACATCCATGGTTGAGTTTTTGATTTCAAACTGCGACACACTGAAAACATCTTTCTGCTTTCGGAATCCAGCTCTGCTAAAGTGCATTGTGGAATCATCCATAGTCCTTACATTTCCTATGTATATACGTTGGCGCATCACCGCAATTTATCACTATATAGCCAGCCTTTAATAATACTTTGCCTACATGCGTTACAGCGACTGTACACTTGTAAAATAACTTGATAACTTCTTTATCACTTCTGTAGCATGAACATCTTCATTTCAAGCCCAAAATGTTGCTCATCTTTAACTCCTCCTCCTTTGCTTCTATTGAGTGTTCAGGTTCACACGTCTCTGCATCTCTTCTGGGTGCATCAATTCTGCTCTTCATGATGTCACCAGTCTGCTTTCTTGCTTACTTTTCCCACTTCCCCTGGGATTTCATTCAAATGGCCATCATATTGTCGTGTATGCACGTGCAGCTTTCTCAATGGGAATCTTACTTCGATTCTCTTCGGTGTAGGTATTCTCACTGGTACTGCACATGTTTCACATTCTGGCTCCCAACATGAAGGCAGCATAGGCGAAGACCTTTGGGTGGGGGTACTTGACTCCATCTCTACACTACACCTGTGCAAAGCTTTTAATCCTTCCTACTGGGCGACAAGCTCTGTGATGAGTGTAACGCTTTGAAGCACCTGTAGGCAGGACATTACCCCTCCGTGAATATTCCAGGTCATTATATCGCTTCAACGCTGCTCTACATAAGTATTATTTCAAATATGATTATCCTTCTGCCACATGCCGAATGCTGCTTTTCGAACAGTTTCTTGTGTTATTGACCTCCAGGCCAGCTGGGTGCAGTGGCATGCACTTGAAACAGGGGTTATGGCATGCCCTTGTTTTGCAGAGTCACCAGAGGACTCTATGCCCATGACACATTCGATTTCAAGCTTTAGACTTGTATTTTAGGACGTCGTGCATGCTGGGACTTCTAGTTTTGGTTGGCTTCAGTTGAACCAAATGCACTAACATACCTGGCAATGCACCAATGATCTACAAAAGGAAAGCAGGGCACTGGAAATGCGGTGATATTGAGCCAGCTGACCTGCGTACAGTTTTGTTTGTTCTATCCAAAATGTCTTATTCTGTGACCTCTCTGTTTAAAGATGACGGGCCTCATTATAGGTTTGCTGGTCCGGAACCAAGGGTACTGGTAAACTCACCGGCACCCTTGTTACCGGAACGGCAAACTACAAGTCTGCCTGGTGGAGATGCTGTTCCCGACAGGTCTGACTCTGCCGGCGCAGGGGCCACGGTAGGCAGACCTGTCACAGGAGCACCGGCACTGTTGTTAGCAGTGCTTGTGCTTCCGTGTCAAGTCAACATTTGTATAGCCATTTGTATCACATCAACACACCTTGTTAGTTAATAATGAACCAGGCATAGTCCAGGTGTAGTTCTCAGTTCTCCCCTGTAGAAGCGACAGGATTTCAGTTAAGGCACATCCGAAAACGTAGTCAAAGAGATAGCCCAGAAGCAGCTCATTACTCTGCTTGCTTGTTACCGCTTCATGCGGTCACTTTTCATAAATCCTCATGCGCCTCGGGAAAATGAATTGATCGAGTCACAAAAGTGAGAGTATAGTGCCAAAATACCGTCACCAAGCAACAAACCATTAATCCAATTCAATAGGAGGCAAAAGCTGCCAGAGGAATGATGACTGGCAGACAAACAATGCACACAGGCCTGGCGACACCGCTCATAAAGCCAGTCTACATTGTGCTGTGAATACACACAGGCCACCTAAATTAGCAGGACCACAAAACACGGACATTAATCACACTGTGTACTAACAAAACATGAATGAAAGAAATGATGCATCTAGCGCTCCCGTCCCCACATGTCTTTATTGCTGCGCATTCAACGTGGAGATGTGAACTCACTGTTCTCAAGTGACCAATCTACGCAAGCAGCTGTTAGCGAAAGGGAACGGGCAACGTCCAAACTTCATTGCCATACGTCAGGTTTCCATATCACTGCTGTAGACTCAACTAGACTCAGCCACGCAGGCGTGGTGGCATCTATGGTAAGTGGAATAAAGGCCATGATCCACTGTGAATTAGAACGAGCCCGCAATACCGTGAGACAGATACCGGGAACAGCTATGTTCAACTGAATTATAGCAAACTCACTTCACATTTTGAAAAAATGAAAACACTTTGTGGACTCAAATGCATTTCAAGCCTTTGCCGATATTTGCCCTCATTACGAGTCTGCCGGTAACCCGCTGGTGCTACTGGGATATTACAGATGCCACCAACGGTGCTAAGTTCCATTTCCATGTAGTCCAATAGGACTTGTTATCAGTGCCCGTGCTTCAGTGATTACTTTGCCGGTAGGTGCCTGAACTCCCGGCAGGTCGGGCCTGCTCGTAGTTCACTGCCGGTACCGGCAGACTTGGAATATGTCGGTCTGGGAAAATTACCAGAGCCGGTAGTACCGGCGTTTTACCAGCATTTCTCATGGACCAGCTTGCTCCTAATGAGGTCCAAATTGTCTTGTTCTTTTAGTGACTGTCAATGTGAACAAATTGAAATAAGGTTTGCACATTGAACATTGATTTTCTTAGCTGACAAAGGAGGTGAGGTTTTGAAGTTATCTTCTTTAATGAGCTGCTAAAAGCAAATATGTATTAAAGAGTTAACTAGAGAAAAAACCAAAACAGTA
Organism: Ambystoma mexicanum; assembly: GCF_040938575.1. NCBI lineage: Eukaryota > Metazoa > Chordata > Amphibia > Caudata > Ambystomatidae > Ambystoma > Ambystoma mexicanum. The sequence goes on along the minus strand of NC_090935.1, from coordinate 783,626,136 downwards.
CACTATCGACATGACCAACCTACATCATTAGCAGTCTATAAATATTCAATGTTAACCATCCACTTCCTCTTCCTTACTCTCATGGCAGCAATGTAGGTAAGCAGATGTAGGTAAGAGAAGCTCCACATGCACCCAAGATGTGTTCAAACATTGTTGCCTATGAAGTAACGAGAGCAACAATTGATAAGGGAGGGGATAATAGTTGGGAGAAGCTACGCTTCAACTCCCTTTAATGACATTTTAATTTTTCCACACAGCTAGCTACGAAAATCAATATTTTAGGCCAAGACACAGAGACTGCGATTTTGCATGTTTAAAGAATGCAGAATTGGCTTGAAATCGAATGCCCTCGCACTAGATCAATCAGCCAATGGAAGTGTATCTTGGAGAGAACCCCCAGCTACAGAGGATTTAGAATCCACAGCCTGGAAGGAATCAGACCAACATATCTACTCATCAATTCCATCTAGGAGCATGATCCATTGGACCCACCTGGCCAGTGTAGGAGTGGAGAGAGGGCCAAACATATTTTTTTAAAGAAATCAGCACCTGCGATTGATTAGATCACCTGAAATTGGCTGTGGCTCTTTCATATTGTTTTAAACATTTTACAACACATAATACTTCTTGTTAAGCAGGATAACCAATAGTAGCAGAACCCCATTTTGTATATCTGGTAACATTAAAACATTCACCAAAAGGAGAAAGGGATCTGATACGAATGTCTAAAGCTCTAATAACTGAAAGAGATAAGGTAAAGTGGCATAGTACATTTGGCAGATACGTATTTTAAGGACACAAATTCATTGATTGGCTAAGAATTTAATACATTGAAAACTAAGTTAACATGCCACAGAGCAGAGTATTTGGGACCTGAATGCTTTAGAGATTTCACACCTTTAAGGGAGCGGCATATTAATTGGTGATTATCTATAGATACTCCTTCCAACAGAACATGTCCAGCAGAAATGGCTGATCTGCACAGATTGATGATGTGAAATGATTTGCTCAAAAAGAGTAGAAAGAAAATGTGCCATCTTTACTGGAAGAGCTTTAGTGGGATCCAAGTCTCTACCTATGCGCAAGTGCACCCACGCGCCCCAAACCGTTAAATAAGCAGTGGACGATCAATGGGCACAAGTCTGCATGACGATTGATGATGTTGGAACCGAAAGCCACTGGAGATTCCAGGAACCCCTGATATCTTCCCCACTACCAAGTGGAGAGATCCCTGGTGCACTAACTTATGAGTCCCTCTACCCGGGCCCAACAGAAGCATGGATACTATGCAAGGAAAATGTATGGATATTTCAAGCAGAGCTCGGATGCCAAGTCTGAGGTGACCAAAGAGGAGTGACCACAACTACAGTGGTAAGGTATAACCTCTGATTCCTGATCAGTGTTGTTGAAATTCATTCAATGTAGATGCTTCCAGATTAAGAGGGTAATTCATGGAATATTTGCATCGAATAAAACGGGATTTGTGCGCCATTCTGCCCACAAATCCCTGTTTAACAAATGGGGATTTGCGGGCAGAATGGCGCATAAATCCCGTTTTTTTCAGCGCAAATATTCCATGAATTATCCCCTAAGTCTCCAACTAAATAACTGTGGGAGTTGAGTATTGAGGTGATAAGAAAAAAGATCCACCTCCGGATGGCCCCAAAGATGAGAAATCTTATTAAAAAAAAAGAGTGCCATCCTCTTCCACAATGGGCAGAAAAAGTAGAGGTTTGGAGGTCCTCACGTGCGTGCATGCTTGATAGGGCATGCCTGTGTATGTGGTCCTTGAAATGGATGGCCGGGCAAGCAACTCCTTTCTTTTCCATCCCGTCCCAAAACACGACCTCCAAAGTTTCTTTTGAAGGAAGTCTGAGCCTACATAAGGAAGTATAAAGGCTCACATATAATGTCCTTGATAATGCTCTCTGAAAAAAGGGGCCCCAATTAAACACCTGGCTCCCAGGAAGCAACTTTGGCAACTTGGGATCTAGTGCCAATGATCGTGTCTGTTTGCAGTCTCTAACAAAGGTTGTATTTGCATTGCTTAGGAAGCAAATTGCTCTTTGAGATCACTCACGGAGGCCTCTTCTGGCAAATCAAATATTATTGATAGGGGGCCTGAAATATCCAACACCTTGTCCTGACATAATTTATGCGCCCTATCCAGGTCTTTTTAGGGTTGTTATCCGATTTAACCAGGAAGGTGACAAACTGTGGGTCAAATCTGTGTGTTACTGTGAATTTGTGAACAGTGCAAGATCAGGGACACTCCAACTTCAATTTGTTCTTTTCCTCCCTCTCAAGAGTTTTTTGTATTCTGACATCCAAATGCTTTGCCACATGAGGAGAAAGGGACCACTACCTGCCCAAGGATGAGCCACTTCTGAGTGGTCAAGCAATGGAATGCCCTGGGAATCTAACACCCCTTAGTAGACTAGTTGCCCCACCCTATCTTTCTGAAAGGATCACCCTCCATACCTCCTCTAGACCTACCAGGTCACACCTGACCAACCAGACCTATGTACCCACTTTCAAAAGAAGCAAAGCCGGAGGGTCCAGCTTCCAACACCTAGCACCCAAAAATTGGAACGCACTCCCCACCGCCTTAAGAAGCGAAAAATCATACCATGCCTTCCGTAGACTACTCAAAACCACGCTGTTCCACTAACCCCGCCTCACCTGTATTCTCACCACTGTAATTATGGAAATAACAGCAAATGTATGAAAAAACGCGTCTATGCTAATCTGTATATCTGTATATTCACCATGTATGCCTGTAACAAGTAAGAATTCTTAGCGCCACGATGCCCCCGGGCAGATGTGCGCTCTACAAATCCAAATAAATAAAAAAAAAAAAATAGACTTAGGGCCTGATTCATGGAATAGTGCGCAGAGATCCTGCAATGCTCACGCACCGAGAATGACTCAGTGCCAGCCGTATACGATACATATATGCAAGTCATGGCCGGAATGCCCCAAACACACCCCCACGCAAAGCAAAAACAGCCAGAAACAGCTACCTTTGCGAGCTCCCTGGGTGCGAATACATGCACCCTTAAAACAGTGTGTGCGCAAGCAGGCCTTCATCTCGGGGGCCCTGCACAGGATCCCCCGTAACTGTTACCGGCACCCCAACAAAATGCATATGATTCATTGTAACTGGTAAAACTCAGAAAATCTGCATGCAAACCCCTGTAAAAGGTTCCTGCACCCCGCTACACTGCCTACGCGCACCCCTATGTTAGATCGGAACCATGGCTGGTTATACACACCCCTAAGTCTGACACCCGACCTTACCTCTGTGTGGTGAATCCTATGCACACGTGTCTGTAAGAGTGCCTTCGGGTGGCAGATTGACTGAGGTCTTTACGTGGCCATTTCCCTCACGATTGGTTGCGCGGTTGGATCCATGAAAACGTATTGTTCCGAAAACCCAGTGGGCATGCAGTTGGCTGCCTGCAGACGTTCCCTCATAACAACCACATTTTCCCTTGTTCTTCCTCATTTTACGAGTTCCGCCCTCTCTCCTACCCTCCGGGGAAGCCACACCCATGGTCTGCGTGGTGTCCAACGCAAGGCCCTAGGCCGCTCGCAGAGATGTGGCGAGCTTGTGCGAAGTCCCTGCAAATTACAAAAAAGTGTTACACAGTTGATTCTATGAATCAACATATGGGATTTCGCATGCATTTTGTCACGCAAAGTCCCTCTTTACCGCACAAATGATTACATTAATCAGGCTCTTAGGTGCTCCAACAGAAGGGGAAGTATGACAACCCACCCCGTAAGGGGTACAGGGTCATAGATAAACTGTTTTGTTACTTGCGAGGCAAAAACCAGGTCACCGGAATCCAACTCTTCATCAGCCTTGCTCCCCAAGGAAGATGGGAAGGCCACTTCACACTTTGTTCTGTTAGAAATATAGTTTATGTGAGCTGAAGCTGCGCCCTTTTTTTTTAAATATCCTTTTTATGCTGAGAAACATATTACACTTTTCTTTCCCCTTTCCACCTTTCCACCTTTCCAGGACTTGTGTCACTGGAATGCCTCAATCAAATTATTAATAGGTGCTTTCTCCTATTTCAGCTGACTAAAATGTTCCCTCACAATCAGGAGATGTAACCATGTTTTTATCTTTCTTTTTATTAGAAGGCTTCCTCAGAGAACCTGACATTTTGGATAGGCTAGACTTCATAGTGGTGGACAGAGATTGTATTGCCCACAAAAGAGAGGAGCAAGGCCACATTCCCAAAGTGGGCTTCCGGTCACACCAGAGATCTATTCTGCAGTACTAGAGTTTGACACAACCTTCATAATAACAGACTCAATAAATATGTATTTAAATACAACTGTAACCTAACAGGAGTGATAAAAAGTCAACTTCTTAGACTTAAAGGAAAAACCCTGTGAGGCAGTACTAAAAGCTGAAGCTGAATTTATTTTCAACCAGCTGGGGTACCCAGCGTTGCCCGTGTCCCGATCAAATGGTGTCTCATGTGCCATGCAGGATGTTGCTCTTGTCCTCTTGTCGGCAAGTCTTGCTCTGGTGTCGCATGTGCCCTGGAGGATGTTACTCTTGTCCTCATGTCAGCAAGTCTTGCTTCAGTTTGCTCTGGCATCTCATTTGCCGTGGAGAAAGTTGCTCTTGTCCCCTGGTCTTGCAAGCCGTGCTGCTGTTTGTTGCTGTGTTTTGATATTGATTTTCGCTTTGCATCAGATGGAGCTTTTCCAAGTGTTGTTTGTTTTTGTGCGGCATGTTTCAGTCACTTAATGGCTTCAGCACATTTGAGAAAATGTCAGAGAATGATTGACTGATTGTGCTAACTTCTTGTGAGTGAACTTAAGTAAACTGTAACCTTGCCATTTCCCATATTTTGAGTGGCGTCATAAAAAAAAGTTTTAAATTATTTTTTTTATTCCCTTTAAAAATGCTTTAATAAACAGTTTCAAAATGTATACAGTACTAATACATTTTAAAGGAATAAACAACATACCGAACATTTTGCTTCAGACACTTTCCAAATGTTGCCTCCTTCTAGCACCTACTGTAGTGAATCGGGGTGAGCATCAGTAAATTACGCTGTATACAGAGTACATTGCATCCAAACATACGATGTTGGCCCAGACAAAAGAGGAATCCATGCAAAATGTGGTAGACGTGGGTTCAACGGTGTGGATTTGTACAGCTGGACAAACATACACACACATTTCTTTTTGCATATAAGAATTTTGCATACAAACATAGACTACGATCTTGCCCCAGACAAAAGAGGACTCCATGCAACATTTGGTAGACGTGGGTTCAACGGTGTGTGTTTGTGTAGCCAGACAAACACACACTCATACATACATTCAGTTTTATATATAAAGACTCGGAACAATGGAGTGGAATTTTCAAAGCCCCTAACGCAATGTGCATAATGTGTGCACGAGGGGAGAGCCTGCAATTGCAGCTAACTGTTACTTGATAACTTAAGGCATTCCAGCTGGCCTCAGAATGACTGCGCATGCTCCACACAGTAGCACATCAGCAAGCAATTTCACCCTGTTTCATTTCATGTGGGCGCATCAGCAACAAAGAAATAGCAGCTGGCGTAGACTAACACACACCAAACCCCATTCCCACATTTAGAAATTGGTGTTGATCATGTCACATTGGCAATAATTATGGACAGCGTCTGCGGATGCAGTGATATGAAATCCTGCCATGCAAGGTTAACTTGTGATAATAATGTAATTCAAACTCTTAGAATGTTTTTATGTTTGCCATGCACAGGGGAGTTGTTTTGCAATCTCAGGCTACAGGCCAGGTAAACCCAGGCGCATGAGACAATGTACCCCCAGACACCACACAGTGATGAAAGGCCCTACACTAGACAAGTGGAAATAACCGTAGTTCCATATTACATCAGGGCGGTTGATTATGCACTGCCATTTCATTCTAAGTGTGGTTAGTTGCTGTGTCCTTTTTCGTAAGTGGTTCATCCGAGGAGAATTATCAGCGTTTGGTGTGAGTCGATGTGGATGGCAGTGTTCACGTGTTTGAAGAAATAGACATCAGCAGCCTAGGGTGATTTGGTGGTCCTTGTCTTCTCATAATTTCATGTAATTTAAGATTTACAGGAATATCCTAAATTAAATGTTTAGCCGCAGTGGCATTCAAAGAAAAATACATTTTTAGTTGACCTTCAAAATGAACACCATGATGGTAAAAGACTTCACTCTAAAGGCAATGAAGCTACACTTGAAGTTGTGGTCTCCTAGTTAATTTTCCATTATTTAGTACACCCACACTTTAATTAAAAAATCTCCATCTTCAGCACTACCACTCAAGCGAAGCGAGAGCAGCCCCTTCTGCTTCTCGACCTTTAAGCATTACAATTTCTCTGGATAAAACCCTAATCATTCGAGGTAGCTGGTGCCAAAGTGTACTAATCAGTTGTTATGAAGCTTGGATGTCATTATTTCCTCCCCTATGTGCTGTATTTTGTGATCTAGTCTTCTTATGCAGATCCTTATGTAAAGTCTCTCCTTGTATATGTATGCTCCTTAGTCTGGAAGATTGCAGAATGAAGGAAGAATTGTGAACTGGAAATTGATTTTACATGGAACATCTGCACAACCAGATCATATGAAGCTGCCTCGAGTATACACCACCTACAACGCTGTGCAAAACGACAGGCGGGGCGTGGAGAAGATGGCTGACTTTATGGAGGTACAAATCAGTGGAGCTGTCTCCCTGGCCTGGGTCTGTGTGTTAAAACTTCACTTGATGCCTTAACGATGGGCCTCGTCACAAGTTTGGCAGCGTGGTAAAATAGTGATAGTAATTCCGTTACTGCCACCTTTTTGACTGTACTGTAATTAGCACCATAGTACCGCCATATTACTGGACCACCAAATTCCAAGTTGAAGTGGAGGATTTACCTCCGGCATCATGCCAAAATTATGCAAAAGTATCGCTGTGAAATTATCACTTATGGTATTTCTGCTAAAATCCCCATACATTCTTATGGAGTCCAAAAATGGGGATTAACACCACCCGTCCACAGCTCGTAATCTTTTGGTAAGCAATCAGGACCGCGTGGTGGTTATGGTAAATGCGTTCAGCTATAATTCAGCAGACTTACAATTGAATTACCCAAAAACTTGAAATGAGGCCCTTTTAACTGTGACTGACCTTATATTTACAACACTAACTGCAGACCCCTGTAGCAAACTGTAGGTAGGTTTTTAGTGTTTTAAATAATATGTCATGTTTAATTAAATATTTGTATAGAACCTTGATTGGCCAATACATTTATGTTGGTACTTAGTTGGGATGCTTCCATGTTACCTTAAGAGGCGAAAGAGGTATATCATTCATGCTGTGCCTGTTTCACCTCGATGAAATAGATCACTGCTGGTCTAGTATTAAGTGTGGGACCTGAGTAGGAGCTTAGAAGCCCTTGCTCATCCCTCTACTCCTGTAGGGCAGTGGTCACTTCATCAAACCAGAATCCCCTGCCCATCCTCCTACTCTTTCGGGGCAGAAGTAATTTCATCACGCCAGAAGCCCCCGCCCATTCCCCTATTCCTTTGGGGCAGTAATCATTTCATCACACCAAAATCCCTTGCCCATCCCCCTACTCCTGCGGGGCAATAGTAATTTCATCGCACTAGAAGCCCCTGCACATCCCTCTACTCCTGCCAGACAGTAGTCATTTCATCATACTTGAATTCCCTGACCATCCCTATATTCCTGCAAGGTAGTAGTCATTTCATCACACTGGTAGCCCCTCCCCATCCCTCTACTCATGCGGGAAGGAGTCATTTTACCACACTAGAAGCCCCTGCCCAACCCTGAACTCCTGCTGCGCAGCAGTCATTCCATCACTCCAGAGGCCTCTCCCCTTCCCTTCACTCATGCGGGCAGTAGTTATTTCATTACACTAGAAGCCCCTCCCCATTCCCCTACTCCTGCAGGGCAGTAGTAATTTCATCACACTAGAAGCCCCTCCCCTTCCCTCTACTCCTGCGGGTCAGTAGTCATTTCATCACACTAGAAGCCCCTCCCCATCCCTCTACTCCTGCGGGGCAGTAGTCATTTCGTCACGCTAGAAGCCCCTCCCCATCCCTCTACTCCTGAAGGGCAGTAGTAATTTCATCACACTAGAAGCCCCTCCCCATCCCTCTACTCCTGCGGGGCAGTAGTCATTTCGTCACACTAGAAGCCATGGCTCATCCCTGTACTCCTGCGGCGTGGTCGTCAGTGTATCACAGCAGTGAGTGGTCCCATGGCTGCCTAGGAACTATTAGAAAAGTACCTGTTTATACATAATTGGATAACTAGCTTCATATCCAAATGAACTGAATCACACACCACTATACAAATATCAGAAACTCCATTCTGTTTGTGTGTAGAATGACAATGAACTTGATCATTATTTGGAAACCTATACTTATGCTTGTTCCTTATTCCAGGATCATGCCATGAAGGAGATGAGAACGGAAAAGCCAAAGCCGACGGAGAGCCCCGGCGGCAGCGCCATAAAGAAGGAAGAGAGATCCCAGTCGGAAGTCATCCAGGATCTACTGGAAAATGTGTTTGGGAAAAATGTGCCGCCGAACATTACAAGCAAGAAGTTGCCAAAAGAAAAGCTGCAGTTGCCAACTGGGCATCACTACCAAGGCCTCCAAGACTTGAATAAACAGTCGCAACAAAAGGACTCAGAGGACAGTCTGTACAATGACTATATTGACCTGTTCTATAACGCCAAACCCTACAAGCAACGAGATGATAGACTAATGGAAGCATTACTTGATATTCTGAGGGAGGAAAATTAAACCTTACTAGGTGGTTCTGAGTTGGAAATATTCATGCCCTCATCTAACCTTACATTATTTTTGAGATCTCTGATTTATGTGGCTACTTCTTCATACATTACAGACGTACAGAAGGAAGGAGGCTAGGCATTGTGCAAACATCTACTTTCACTTTGTTGAGCCTCCCGGTTAACACTTTTAGTGCCCTTATGACACCCTAAAAAGGTTCAGATAAATATAGTAGGTCTGTGCAGAATCCTGTCACCTCAAGTCCTAGGGACTCCCTGAGCAAAGCCTTTTTAAGCCCAGTACTTGGGGACACGGGCGGGAACTTAAATGGGTCCATTACAAATAACATCAGTCCAAGAGAAATGTAGCCTTCTCTTTCCAGTCATATCTCCAGAAAGATTGTTGCTTTCATTTCCAAAACAAGGATTCAGGATTCCCAAAATATGGGCGTTACATCTTTTATTTGTTTCCCAAAGTATGCTGAAATAAATAGCACACATAAAATAATGAAGAATGCTTCAACCAACCAGGAAAGAAATCGCATGAGAAGTAAATGTATTAAGCTGCTTCTTCCCTTAAAACTTAACAGCTAACTCGTGAATTGCTTCTTGTGCTTGGCAGGGTGAGATGGTATGGGATGGTTTTCGTTTGCCTTTTCTCCATATAAATCATTCCAAGGTTTGGATGATGGCAGAGAAGGACTTTCTAATGTAGACTGATGACTTGGTTATATAAATTAAAACAAAAAAATGGATGAGCCGATTGTTCCACAACTTGTCACATTGTTGCCCCTGGCCTTGCAGGTCATCAGCAGCTAAATCAAAATGGCTGCTCATCCAAGGCCAAAAGAATCCTGAATCACATCCTTTATTTGACGTGTCCACTTGCCAACAGAGATGATAACATGTATTAGTAACAAAAAACAGACATTTTAGGCAAAGACACGACTCATGTGATTCCCACAATTTGCTTGAATTTTATTAGAGTTAATCATTAAATGGAATGTCTCATTCGTAATTTTACATAACTTACATAACATAAGATAAACACAAATTATTCAGTATTGAGGATGGTCAAATTCACTTAGTGGACAAGTTTTACAATGAAGACCATGGGACTCAATACGAGTTTGGCGGTAACTGAGGTGGTAAAACTGCCTGGTTACCGCCAGACTCGTATTACCATTCCGCCTCCGTGACTCCCGGAAATACCAGGGCATTACGACCCTGGTGTCCCGGGAATTCCGGAGGCGGAATTCGGTAAATCCCCATTCCCATTGAGTCCCATAGGACTCAATGGCGAAGTGGAAACACCGGCACCATCTCGTGATGGTGCCGGTGTTTCCACGTCCGCCTGCAGGCGGGCGGTGTTAAACACGCCAGGTCAGACCTGGCGGGAACATCACTTCCCGCCTGCAGGAGTCGGGATCGGGCGGTCCGGAATTAACAGTGGTGGCGGGTTTACTGCCACTGTTATTTCCAGACGGCCCGACCTGTAATGAGGCCCCATGTGTTGATCCATAGATTGAGAGGTAAAATGTTACTGTGCACAGACATTTAATCAATTACAGTATTTCCGGAATGTTCCCTTTTTTTGGTGCCAAACACTTAGTAGTGATTTACCTAAGGCTCAGTGAGAACTTGTTTGAGATCATAAAGACATGTCAGCAGGGAGCTGGGCTTAGGCCCAGAAACACCCAATTCAATACTAGTGCCTTAACCACTAGAAAAGCTGTTTTATATAGTCCATACAGAATATATTAGATATAGAGCGTGTGCGGACCTGCTGCTCTGTTCCGTGTTCTTATGCCCCTCCACCTAATAACTTAATTTAATACTCTTTTTTTAGGACTGTGGCACACCCGTACAACTTGTCCTCATTCTGCCCATCGTGGTTCCTTTTGGGACGAGCATGCGTGTTGACGTGCTGGTTCCTAAGAATCTCTAAATTTCACTATTAATTTGATGCCTATGTAGGTCTTGGGACATTGGCAGTAATATCACAGTAAACGGCCAGAACTGCGTTGAAAGTTCTTGCTTTGAGTCAAATTACACAAACTAAACAATGACGCTCAAGAAGGAAAATTATGTGAACAAACTAGAGGGCTTTTTATTTTTTATTTTACTTTAAATAAATAGAAAACTCCCCAATCTAGTTTTCTCCCTTACACTTTATCGCAAAAGGCCTCGCATGCATACATATCAACACATACAAGGGATACGTAGAGAATGTTACTTCTCAACGGAGGTCGTTGCTCATCAAGACTCCCTGAACATTGAAATCCAAACGCGAGATCTTATATCACGCAGTTGCTGCTAGCAATGTGCAACCAGATTCTGCAGGTTATGTGGTCTCACCATTCACAAGAAATGTGTACTTGTAATGTGCAATCTACATAAAAAAATATATATACAATATGCTTGACTAGGCAAACTCATATCTTTGCTTTAGATCACACCCATCTCCCGTACTGATGCGATTTTCCTACATGGGAAAGGATCTGCGTATCGTATCGTGAAACCTATCAGCCTACCATATAGCCAGGCCCAGAAAATACATCATCGTTGCAAGACCTCAAGCTGTTTTTTTCTCATTTTTAACAAAAAGAAAACTATTCTTTCAATCTGTCTAACAGAGTATCCCCTACGGGTTAACCTAGGCAGCGTGTCCTGATTTTGGCACAAAGTCCTCGGTTACGAAGGCCTGAAGTTAACAGTTTTTCTGTCAGGACGGACCCACTCCAAATGCCAGACTGGGGGTATAAACCCCACCTCCCTTAAACATTGGGTTGTAAAGTGCCATTCAGAGTCAAGGATCTGCCAGGTGGAAATACTTACACCAGGCAAATACTGGGATCTGCAAGAAGGGCCCTCACACTCATCTGGCAATGCAACCAGAAGATATGCTGCTGCTTATGGACTGAAAAGGTCACAGCTCATCCCTCGCTCTTACCCAGGCCCAGGGCATCTTTTGGGATTTTCCAACCACATATCTACGGAGGCACAGCCAAGATCTGGCTGCCAGGTGGCTCTCTAGTGCCAGGGCGAACAGTGGGAAGGGATTACTACCTGTCTGCAACTGACCCAGGTGGCAGCTTAATTTCCTTATCCAAACGCTCCCTCGGTTCTACATAACAATTTCCCAATGATTTCCACTGCTATCATTAGTGCTGACATAAAAAGAAGTGGGGTGCAGCGTTGCAGAAAATCGAGCAGCAAGGGCAAGTGTGGCGAGAGAGTCTGCTCCTCCCACACTGGAAACTAGTTCCAGAAGTGCGAAAGAACACAATAACTTTTATGTCACAGAATTAGACTGCACTATCTGTAAAGCACTTTTGAATTCGTCCTTTTTTGCACTAAACTACTTACACTTTGACATGGCCGCAGACATGGCTTAGATCCTTGTCTTGCAAGCCAGGAGATACCCAACAGCAGGGGTCTACAACCTGTGGCTCGCCAGAGATGTTTTGCCCTATGTCTCCCTTGACCCCTTACCTTTGACTGTGCTTGCTAGGGTTGATGGAAGTTGGAGTGCAAACATCTGGAGAGTGAAAGGTTGCACACCACAGACACAGTTTTTTCAAGCATCAAATGTTAATTGACATCTAGCTGCCTTACTTCCTTAACAAGTTCTAATACATTAATGTGTATCCACTATGCACCAGCTAAGATGGAAAGAAGTCTAATGTATTATCTGTCACTACACCGGAGTAGAACTGTAGTACAGGAGGATCCAAATCTCATTGTACAGCAATAGAATTTGGAAGTAAGAACAAATGCTTTGATGATATGCATTTCGCTTACATCTTAGTATTAGTTGGCCTTGGGACATGCACTTTCCATCACAACAAGGGTCTGGTGGAACTATCTCTTTGGATTGCTCACCTTCCTGGCTGCCTGATGATGCACCTGATTTTTGTTCCACTCACAGATCTTCCTGCCCAAAGGGTTTTCAGCAGGCAGATGGTTGAACTCCTGAGTAGTTGCCTGAAAAGCTAGGTGGACCACCAGGTGGAACACTAGTAGCCCGGACCAAAGTTTGCGACTGCACCCATCGGCCTCTTGAGGTAGAGATTCAGGGGTGAGTTTCTGCAAACCATGGGATGCAGCATAATTATTGCAACAATATTCTCCCTGTGTCCAAGAAATAATTAGCATGGAGCAGAGGCAGTGCTCCCACAAGCTCTGCTGGTGGCAGCTCCACTCCGCTTTCTAAAAATTGGATGGCGGCTCAGGCAAGAGAAGACTACTGACCCTTCTGCTACGCCATGCATTTTTCTCTGTATCAAGAAGAACGTTGATCTTATGGTATTGCTAGGTCTTTTTCTGGAAGCCAGTGGCCATTTCCCCATGACTTAGTTTAAGGAAAAGCAATTACAAGAACCACACAAATCACCTTAACAGCAAGTCATGTATGATTTCACAAGCCACAGAGTGATCTCTTTGTGACGCAGCGGAAACACTATTCTTGAAATCCCGGAACATTTCATGTGTGTAGCTTCATTAAATAGCATAATGCAATGCAGAGACTCATCTGGCCAAATGGTTTATTGATATTGATATTTATTTTTATTGATATAGATATTTATTTGTACCGCTCTCGTACACAAGTGTTTCAGAGCGCAAAGGTTTATGTACATGCGCATCCCCGTAGCAGCGCCACAGGAAGCTAAGCACATTTTCCATCTGTTCTAATTTTTCCCAACTGCACTACTATAGCCAAAGCTTCACCTGCGACCAAGCTTTAAAAATAAACCAGGGCCAACCCCTTGAATGTTTCCAACCTAGAGGGTGCTGTACAAACGTAAAGTATTTTTATTGTTAGTCTTGGTGACTGTGTGAATTTTGTGAACATGTTCAAAAACCTTCACCCTAATCCCCCGCACAGATTTTATCTGAGAATTGTAAACTATATTTTCTTTACAGGTATTTATATTTTGTCAAGAATTTTTTCAGACAGCTTCAACATTTTGAAGGTATAATAAATTATATGAAAGAAACCAAACTTGCCTAAAGACGCGACCATTTCATCCAATAAAATATTTTTTACCCAGCATGTTCCAGCAAAAGCAAAATGTGATGTGCTGTGATGTTATAATTGCATTTGTCATAATACAGTATGTCAGCAGAGTCCAGAGTGTGTGGTCTGAACATTTGTAAATGACGCAAATCCGGAAAAACATTCCATGGAATGCACGAGGGCAACCATTGGCAAAGGAAAGGATGGGGTTAAGAGTGGAACTTTAGTTCAAACCACTGTCAGCAAAGACTTGGCTCACAAGACTTTGCCTGCAGCGGTTTACTGATTAGTAGCTGCACAGCTGACATCGTCGAGTTCATTGATGGATGCATTGATGACGTTGGGCTGACAGGCCCTGAAAGGATGAGTTCTTCAGCTGGCCTCGACAAGACACACACAAATGTAAATTAGGTCATGTGGAATGTCGACACATCAATAGTAAGGTCTACAGTGTGGTTGAGTTTACCTCTCAACAGCACTGTAGACCTTACAACATGTTCACAAAATGTCCACCTGCCACTTGACCACTAACAACCCAACTAGCAACCCAACTATATCCAGGCTGGCTCTGTTCCCATCGTGGTGGTGGAGGAAATTCATCAGAAAGAGCACAGGCCGGCTGAGTAGAGTGGGCAAAGGGATACCCTTCATTTCTAGAACGTACTTGGCTAGGTCGTGCACGGTTATTTGCTTTCCTTTAGCCTAAATAAAACAAAATGGAATAAACTATAGTCCTAATTCCCTGCACTTCTGGAAATCCCTCCCCATTTCCCTTGAAACTGTTTTGACCAAACATTTTGTAATTTGCCTCAGCACCGATGCTTGATGTGCTCACTTATCGGTAATGTTACTTGATAAACCAAGCAAGAGCAATACTTCACTGACACTCATAACTTCACTCAAACGTATTTATTTATTTATTTATTTATCCCAGCTTGACTTCCAACCCATTCATCCAAATGCTAACATTCCCATATGTTTCCTCACGCATTCCTGCGGTGGAGTTTTATTTTAACGAATCTACCTGTCGACTTTGTACTTGGTGAGAGTAGATGAATGTGTAAGTCATTAATTTGATGGCTGAATTTGTCCCAATTAACTCTTAGAGATAGTAGGTTTGTGAAGTCGAAATATCTTTTTTACTCCGTTGGTTTCATCAATAAAGATTGCAACACTTGAAGTTGAATTGTGAATCACAAACCACGATATAAAAACTGAGCTCTATCCTTTTCATGAGAACTTTCAGGATTAAAAATAGCATCTCATAGACAAGATGTGTTCTATTCCTGGGCACATGGATGGGCGCCTTCCTTTTAAATGGACAACTAAACCACAATCTTCTCTATCATTACTATTAATACAGCCAGCAATTACTAAGCAATTTTCAAGAGTTCGCCGAATGCTATTATGAAGATTCTAAGCATGTACTGAAATGTGTCACTATACATTGGCCCTCATTACGACCCTGGCGGAAAGGGGTTTACGCCGGCGTAAAGCATGGCGTACCTTTCCGCCTGACTACGAGTTCCCGTAGCGCCATGGTGATTTTTACGCCTGCTTTTTGCAGGCGGAAAAATCCATGGCGCTACGGGACTTGTTGTTAATTACGCCACCGTAATTTACGGTGGCGTAATTAACGCCTTCCCCACTCCCATTATACCCTATGGGGCAAAAATGGGAATGGCGAAGGGTAAATGGGGATTGGGGACTTACCGCCCCGCCAACCTCGGAATGGGGCGTTAAGTCCGCCAACCCCCATGGCGGAGTTGGCAGCTTAGCGCCATGGACCATGGTGCAAATTGCACCATGGATCTCCGCCAGGGTCGTAATGAGGGCCATTGTATTTTAAAGAAGAACTCTGTCCTACGCTGTTCCCCACTCCAGGTTGCATGTATGCTTTCATATCCGATAGCTCAATTATATTTAATTTTAGAGATCTAACCTCTCAGCTAACACGCATATTGAAAACCGGCTATTCGCAGATAGGTTTTGAAATATTGGCTACGACGCAATGTTTGAGGGAATCATTATCCTATATGTGTCCACATTGAATGGATTGGGCTGTTGACACTGCTTGGTCGAAAGATAGGAATCCTTTTCTTGTGAAAGGGCTGAAGAGGTAAGGCTAAAAGATGCCCTGCATCACTGCATCCATAGTGCGCAATCCAGGGCCATGGAGTACTTTAATTTCTCAAAGCACACCATCACCATCTCCAACCCCACACTGCTAAGAGAAAATCCTACAATACAAACCTACACAAAATGGCAGACAGAAACAATTCATCATATAGGACAATTCACCGAAAAAATAAAATATAAAAACAGAAACATAGATAATATATTAACTGCTAACTCGTTTTCATATTTTTTCAAATAGACTTTCGCAAAAAGAGACGATTAACAGAAAAAAATAGACACATAGACAGTTGATTAATTTCCAACTCCTGTTCATATCATTTCGGATCACCTTTCGCAAACCGATTGAGTTTTAATTCCCTAATATACAAATGCTGTGGAGGGAGGATAGCAAGAGCTATATGAAAGACAGGCCAGGCCATGATACCCTATGTTCATAAACATTTTCCTCCGCGAGTCTTTAACACATTGGATGTTAACCAAAAACCTGGTGATAACCTGGGACCTGAAAAACAACTTTGGATGATTATGGATAGCACAGGAATTGACGTGGTTGGAATAATTCATGCTGGAAGCTTTCCCCAAGATCAGGTTCATATGTGGTGCAATGGTCGGAAAGCCTGAGGTCATGTGGTGTGAGCCCCACAGGTGGCAAATCAGTAGCATCAATCTGGTCTGCTCCAAATGCATCTTAGACAACAGCTGACCAGGAAAGCCAGTTAAATGCCATTACAGTATCAATACCTGGCGCGTGCTGGACCCCGGACAAAGTCGACTGCGTCAACAGATCATGTGCACTGTTCCAAATCACATTGACCGTTGGTTTGAATTTCAAGGGGGCAATGAACAAAATACCCAGAATCGAAGCAGGGGGTAGGCTCCAGTTTGTTTGACACACATACAGTTCAGGCTGTGAATCCTCCCAATTGCATACGAGCATAATCTCTGATCAAACGCCATTGAGACGCATTGAGTAGTCATAGATCGATAACCTTGTACTCAACAGCAACACTTGTGTGTCATTGTCATACATGTGAAAAGGAAGGACACATTTCTCAGTGCATACAGCTAAGGGGAGCATACAGATGAGAAATGTGAACCTTGTGGCACACTATAACTCCCGGTAGGCATTCAAAGAGTGCTATCCTGGTCTAACCGGCTACGCCCAATTTGAGAGGAAGCCCCACATCCGGGCTAAGGCTGGCTATGTTAATGGTCCCAAGCTTCCTTTCCATTCCAGCCAGTTGTATAGAATGCTTTGGTCACTGGTGTACAAAGCTGCCACCAT
This sequence comes from Ambystoma mexicanum, assembly GCF_040938575.1. Taxonomy (NCBI): domain Eukaryota; kingdom Metazoa; phylum Chordata; class Amphibia; order Caudata; family Ambystomatidae; genus Ambystoma; species Ambystoma mexicanum. Next base: position 783,608,879 of record NC_090935.1, on the reverse strand, counting down.
CTCCATCCTGATAAACATATCAGATTTGGGAGAGCAGTCACTGTCTTGCAGGCAGGTATTCATTAAAGCTAGATTGAAAATCATAGCGCAGCTCCCCCACTTCTCTGTGCCACTGTTATTGGTAGGCAATTATTCGCTTCAGAATTTGGTGTAGCAAAGAAAGTGGGGATGTAGGCTGATCATTCTCAACATTGGGCCTCATATACGAGGTTGGTGGTAGGCATGGCGCTATTTGCGCCATGACTACCACCAATAACGGTATCGTGTCCAGTTTGGTGAGATGGGGACTTACCGGTCCAGTCCGACCTTGGCGGGACCGGTAAGTCCCCATTCACTAAACCATTCCCCATTCCCATTTGGGGGAAGGCGCTTATAACGGTACCGCAAACTGCGGTACCATTATTGGCTCTGATTTCCCTCAACGGGTCCCGCCCATAACGCCTGGTCAGACCAGGCGTTAAAGGAGGGACCCGCTAAGGGAACTCATAGTAGTGCGGTAAGGGATTACCGGCACCAGTCTCCTTACTGGTGCCCGGTATTCCTTACCACCCTACTCGGAATGAGGCCCATTGTCTGCGTCCTCCAATGATTTCCATAAGATGTACATGACAATGACCTTTTTTATAAAACTCGGTGCCGGTGGGGCAATGACCGCTTCATAAAAACAGAAGAGTTGGCATAATGGTGACACAAATGGCTTTTAAGATTTTTGTAGCAAAGCCATCCAGTGAGAAACCTGAATTTGTCCACCTTGATAATCTGCTCTCAGAACTCTACGGAAGTGAGCCACTGGAAGTGATAAGATGACTGTACAGTCATGCAAACTTAAGTGTGAAACCATTGAAGAACCTGGGGCAGACATGCTCAGCCATGAGAACATTTTATCATAGATTGTTATGATGTAGGAAACTGAGAGCCTTGCCCCATCAGGGAAGACGGCAAGATTGTTGGAATGCACATGGCCTTTAACACTATTTATTTATTTATTCATGCATTTTTCCATTTGTATAAGCATGCAAAACCCTTGGGCATCTTGGCGCTGGTTGACGACATGATGAGGACCATAAAAATACTTAAGTGTCCATGGCTGCTTGCAGATCGTTAATTAACTACCTGATGAAAATCGGCTGTCTCAATTGTCTTCATAGACTAATATTTCTTGACCTGAAGAATCATTGCTTTTTGCTTAAAGCATGGGGTTTGCAAATGAATTATCATTTGGACCAAGAATAGGTTGCTATCTGCTTTTCACTGCCCAGGCAGCCTTTTAGTGAGAAGCAAGTGCAGAGGTAGGCCAGGCAGTGCTGAGCTTGGCACCCTTTTTTTCGATGCTGATTCTCTGGAGTGGACAGACTGCAACAGAATTAGAACAATTGATGATATTCGGAGTGAAAAGCAAAGCACAGAGATGTGCGCAGAGGTATGGTATAGATGCAAATAAAGGTTTGAGCCATGTTACTTCATTTTTAAAGTCATATTAAATCCAAGTATTGGTGCCTTTTATTTAACCTAATGGAAATGTTATTCTGAGAAGTTATGTTATGTTATTTTGCATTTATATAGCGCTCTCTATATCATTGGTATGACCTCAAAGCGCTGGTGGGTTGAACGCCCTGGGGGACCGGAATCCAGGTCAGTAGAGAGAGTAGCGAGGGTTAGAGTCATCGGGTGCATGGGTGCACCAGTTATGTGTGCAGCTGATGTAATAGCATTAATGGAATAGCTTTTGAAGTTCCATAGACGTCTTCATCAGATGATGCTCAGAAGGTGAAACGAGCAAAACAAAAGCCTATGTTGGGGAATTTCTCTCAGAAGGGCCGACTCTCCACTTTAAAATGCCTTGGCTGCAGGAAGAGTTTGCATGGAATGCAGGCATCAGATGACCACAAGACATCTGAGATCGCCAGCCAAGAGAAGCAGGCAGACACTTTATTTAGAAATAAATGAAGGTTTAATGGGATTTTAAGCACACCTTTAAACATCTTTGGACCCTGTGTAAGGTGCGTGTGAAATATCGCCCTGTGCCTTTTATTAAGTCTTGCATTGCAAGGTTGGTCTCCAGTACCATCATATTTATTCAGACGAACTGAATTCCGTTTTCAGACTCTGTCCGTAACTTTCTAAATGAAATAGATGCAAAAAAAACAGAATTAGTAATAATGTGCTGTAATCTTGAATTAAAGCATTGCTAGATCAAGTATACAGTGAGGCCATATACACTGCACTCGATTTTAGAGACCCTTGCCAGTTGATATGAACGAGGATGTTGTTGAGTGAAAACCCTTGTCCTGCATACCGTTCAGGTTGGACAGGGATGTGCAACCTTTGGCTCTTCAGATGTTTTGTACTGGAACTCCCATCATTCTTAGCTAGCATAGCCAATGGCGAGGATCACAGGAATTGCTGTGCAAAGCATCTGAAGAGCCGCGGTTTGCAGACTCACGGTGTAAGAGGTAATGCAGTTTGGCTTTTGTACAAGGGAAGCTGCTTTTCATTATTTTATATATACTGTATTTTCAACAAATGTATGTTGATGATTTTCTAATCCACACATCTAATTTACACCATGTCCGATGCTTGTAAATTGAGTCTCACAATAGTTTGAACATATTGACTGTATGCTAAATTCGGAAAGTGAGGATTAAAAGTTCATTCGGATTCTATATCCTCGTGAGGCTAAAATGAGGTACAATAAATGCAGGCTATCTTCGAAGGACCTACATCCACTTCCATTAGAAAAAGTCCAGCTCTTTATTGGTGCTTCTCTTCCACTTTCTTGTTCCTTATTAGCACCCCGCTAATTACACTCACATGTAGAGGGGTGCTGTTCAAGTGCACACCTTAGGGTAGGGGACAGCCCATTCTTTAAAGCAAACTCTCACACATGCTTTTATTTCACAATACTTGTAGTGAAATTAACCTCTTCTGATGAAAGCGGACACTTCTGGAGTTGCTCCAAGAGGCATTTTGTCCCATAGATACGAAGATGAAACTCACGTTTTATAACTTTATTATAATTGTTTTTTTTATAACGTGCTTAATACCGAAGAGGTTTCTAAGCCCAGGGTTTGAACCTATGCTGCTTTGAGTCGTCTTGCTTCCAGATGAAGGAGGATTCTAGCTTATGACACTTGTCTATGGGGATGCTAAGAAGATTGAAGCCTCCCATTTATTAAGTTGGGCCTTCATGAGAAAGCAGTCACAAAGAAGAACCAGGCTGATAAAGAGAGCCTAGATTGGGCCCATGGATGATAGATTATCAGAAGTGTGACAGGGTGAGAGCTAGTTGTTGTACAGCATTGGGCTTGAAGGACTATTACACCTTCCTTGAGTTGTGCTGGTGATAATGTTGCTGCACCCACTCTTTGCACCAAAAGCAATATAACTAACTTGTCTTGGCCTTCCCTAGAACACACAACCAGGAATAATTAATACATTTAACAAACCATTGTTCTGTCAACTAAATCTCAATAAAGACACCATGATTTGGAGGAGTGGATGCACAGTGGTATAGGTGTGTTTGAGTTTTATATGAAGGTTAAGTGGATTGTCTAAATTACTTCCCATTTCAGTTGAGGATCAATCACAGTCTTTGAATCTAGTATCAGAAGTAGTTGGCTGACATAAGATAAGTGGAAACAATTGATTGATCTGATGTCTGGGTGCTAGTATGGTGCTAAAGCTCATGAGATCAGTTTTGAGATAAACAAAGGTGGTATTTATGGTATTCATGGTCAATAAAGCAGACTGTGAGTGATTGCCATCTGTGAGGGTGAAATAGTCCAAGGTTTCTAACCTTAATAAAATGATGTGGCTAATCCATCTCAGAAAGGGTGGTCTGCTAACTAGAAGCCATCTTCCTACATATCCATGCCAAAATCATGGTGTACATATGTGCCCTGCTGTACCAGGCTCCTGACGTCTGCAGCACCTGCACTCCAGTGGCATAGTGGCAGGTTTAAAAGTTCAAAGGTCACATGTGCCCTCTTGACAGCTGCTGTGGCACCAAGTCACTACAGAAAGAGGCTGCACTTGAATGCTGCACTTCCGATCTAAAACATAATACTTGTGACCATATCCAACTGGTTTCAAGGTAAACTCTAAAAATAAGCCATACTTGGCTTCGGTATGGTGACCAAAATGCACTGTTATTAATGCCACACATTATCAGCTATGGAATTGTTCTGTAGAATCTTGGGGTGTCTGGTCAAAGGATCGAAAACAAAAGGATCTAATACAATAGTTGTGAGTCAAAAGGATGGAAAAAAAGGTTGAATAACTTTTTTTAAATCTTTTTTTTTTAGTTTACGTTTAAACCAAAAACGGAGGTTTGGGGGGACCCCTCCAAAGGACTCCCCCCCCCCCAAAAAAAATCGACCTTTTTTTCCAGTCCTTTTTACTCAAAACAATTGCATTTTGGATTCGATCCCTTCACCTATAACTGAATCTTGGCTATCCTACCTGTCTCTATGTTAGCAAGTGAGACAGAAGGTAGGATGCTGCTCTACATTGAACCCATCAGAGCAGGGTAACACCTCTACTTGAACACAATAACTCTCACCAGGAGATCTCCGGGTTACCATTTTTAAATGGGACAGTTACATATCAAAGGCTTTCCGCAAACATGGGTGTTACACATCAAAAAGCTTCTGAAGCTACAGGCTTGAGAAGAGGGCATGTTGGAGTCATCAGAAGGCATGGAAGGGAACCAAGAATGGTAACACCATCTTGCTTTCAAATTGGTCTTTCTTTACTTCCTGTACCCTCCACTTCCTGAAGAACAAGGCAAACCGGGTACTACACAGCAAGGCAAGGGTCATTTGTCACAGCGACAGGGATTGGACCCCTTATAGCCGGCTTGTTTTTGTCCAATCATCTGTGCCCCTTTATAAGGAAGGGAGGGGTCCCCCATTCCTTTGTTGATTCATTTTGACCTTCCTACATGACAAGAAGGTTTTGTTGGACCATGTAGGGAGTGCAATCCATTCCAAAGTCCTCTGTCACAGGAGAAGACAGGTGCATCCAATTCAGAGTTGAGCTCTGTCACCTAACCATCCCCCAGTGAATATTGAGTGTGACTGCTGGTTGGACCAAGGCTTGCCACTTTGCCAGCTGCACTGGACCCAGGCTCCTTGCTGGAGGTGAAGGAACTCCTGAAGGTGCCAGGCAAGCTCCCTGGACTGGGAGAGAGTACCTTGGGTGGGTTTCACAGCAACAGCAGAATCATGGAACTGACCTTCCCTGCTTCCCTGAACTGCCTCGATGATGGTTTGGGCACCTTCCATGCCATTCAGGTTACTACAAGGGAACTGTCAAAGTCATCTTTATCCTCGATTTGCAAACCTCTTCACTTTTACAAGCTTGTTAGATGCTGATGCCAAAGCTCCAATGTCTTCACATTCGAGCCCTGTGAAGACTTCCACCATCTCTGCCTTGACACCGCTGCCTGGTCTTCAGCTTTCCAGAGCTCCCACTGAATTCTGCTGCAGGAACCCACTGCTGTGGTGAGCCAGCAAAGCATAGCACCACTGAAGACCAGTCTTTGTTTCTCCAGACCCAAGGCTGTCAAGTCTCTGGGCTCTGCTGACCTGACATCGTCTACAGCCCCATTGTCTTTGACACGCAAATCATCACTGCTGCTGAACAGCACCTCATTGTGGAAGGCGGCACCCCCAATTTGACTTGCAAATCGCCTTGTGCTGAAAAACCCATAGACACTGATTCAATTATGATAAACCCACTTCAATGCTAGCGAACCACCCAAGAACTGAAATAAGGTACTGTTAGGAGGTTCAGACCCATGGTCCACTTTTGGGACCGTAGCGATAAGCCACACTTTTGCAGCTTTTTCCAAGACATAGCCGTTTTCAAATGACATTGTTGTAATTTCTTGCCTCTTCATCCCTGCTCCAGTAGCCATAGTGCTATCACATGTAGGTTCTGCAATTTCGGTGTTCTTTCTACACAGGTGGGTTTTGTAAGTGTTCTTCTAGATAGTTGATCACATTAATTTATTTAATTAAAGTATATATATTTTTATATAACCTTTATGGGACATGTGTTTACTTTGCAGTCTTTGGACTAATGCTGCTTGGTTTGCTACTGTCAACACCAGGGCCAGTTTAACAGTTTATGGGGATTATTGGGCCCTCCTTGCCTGAAACCATTCTCTACTCCCACCCCCGATACCCATAAACCCACCGAAATCCCATGCCCCCTCCCAATCCGCAAAATGATGGGAGTACATACCTCATGTCAAATGCTTGCATGGATGATGAATGTACATCTGCCTGGCTTGATAGGCTGCCTAGTCTGTCCTGTCATGCACTGTGCAGTCCTGTCCCGCTCCCTCCAATGCGCACTCTCCCTACAATCCCCCTCCCACTCACCCTCATCCCTATGGTGCCCTCCATCTCTCTAACCTACTCCAACTGCTTCTGCATCACCTATCCCCCCTCTCTCTCGAAATCTGGAAGGAAGAAAGAAAGTAAAAAAGGCTCTCCAGGTCTCCAACCCAGGTCTGCCCAAGCAGACACCTACATCAATGCTACCTCCAGACAGACTGTCATTGACATTTTCTTTGTCATTTCTTCGTCTGCCCTATGGACTCCCCATATGGTCTCTGTTCTCTCCCCTTTCAATTCCTCTCCCATTAATGGTGGCACCAGATAGGAAGTGCTCTTGGCTCACTTCACATCATCCAGGTGCATCATCAATGTCTTTCGAAATGGGACAATCATGGCTCAGGGCTCTCTGCCCATCCTCCTCCTCCTGGACAGGCCTTTTCAACTTCCCCCTCCTCCTCCTACCTCCACACTGCCTTCTTTGCCCCTCTTTTCGCCCTATCTGGTGGTGGTACCCCGCCCCTGAAGTCCTCATCTGAAAACATTCAAAGGGGGCAACCAGCTACACTTAGCTACACTCAACTCTGGCTCTGCAGTCAAACACTCCTTTGACATCTGTTTCCTCCACGAAGACCTTGACCTTGGTGTTCTTTCTCTCACTGAGACATGGTTCAAGGCCAGCTCTGTCACTTTTTTTGACACCCTTCTCCCTGATGGCTACAAGATCCTATCGAATCCCAGGACTACTCGTCTGGGGGAGGAGTCGCACTGATTTTTCCTGGGTTCTGCCACCATTATTCCCGCTCAATCCTACTTCTCTTTTGAATGCCTTGTCTGCAGGCTGTCTGTCTCTCCTACTCTCTCCCTCACCCTCAACACGATCTACAGACCCCCTGGATCTACCCCCCGTTTCCTCTCAGAATGGGTAGAACTCTCCTCCTCTCCCCTGTCCTCCTCCCCTAAACTTCTCTTTCTTGGGGACTTTAACATCCATATTGATTCTCTGGATTTGTCCACTGTACTATTTTGTGACTCCCTCACAATTATTCTCTCAGGTCCCACACACTCTGTCGGACACACTCTGGATGCTCTAATCTCTTCTGATATCCCTCTCTCCAACCCTCTAACTACTGCTCGCTTCTGGTCCAACCGCTCTCTCCTCTCCTCCCATCTTGAGTTCCCTGGCTACCAGATGCTGCCCATTGCTGCACTGCCAGTCTCCTTCTCTGTCATTTGACTGATGAAGTGTGTTTCAGTTGCTGCATTTTCCATCACCTTCAGCCCCCTGCCCTGCCTTTGACTCTCCCTCCGACTCTGCTCTAACTGACCTCCAGCTCACTATCTCAAACAGCTTGGACATATTTGCCCCTGTCATCAGGATACACATGAAGCCTGCCTCCAAATGCAACTCTTGGTATGACTCCAACTTGCCATCTTTGTAACACAAGTCCAAATCTGCTGAGCTGAAGTGGCAGGCCTCTAGTTCATCCCATGACAAACTGGCCTGCCGCCTGCTCCAAAAGCAATATTGTCTCGCCATCAGCTCCAAGAAGAGGGCTCATGTCCAAGCCTGCATCACTGGGGCCAACAACAACACAGGTGAACTCTTTAAAATCTGCAGGGAACTTGCCAATCCTTCTGCCGTCTCCTCCTCTCCTTCTCCCTCCCAGGTCCTCTGCACTGGCTTACCATTTCTCCTCCAAAACTCAGAGCATCCTGCCCTCACTGTCATCTACTCCCCTTCATATCCCCACTAGTCTATCGCCTACCTTGGCCACCCTCCCTGCATATTCTCCTCCTTCTCCCCCTTTGCACCAGATGAGGTCTCTAGAGTAGTCCGCTCTGTGAAAGTCTCCTCTAAATTAGTTCTCCCCTGTTCACCCAGAACCATCAAGGACAACATCACCTCTCTCGCCCCTCCCTTGGCTAACCTCTGAAATAATTCCTCTGCCACTAGACCTTCCCACAATCTCTCACGCACTCTCTTGTGCACCCTCTCCTATAAAAGCCGTCTGCTGACTCTTCCTGCCCTGCAAGCTATCGCCCTATCTCTATCACCTCTTGTTTGGGCAAATTCATGGATAAGCTGGTCATCCCCCAACTGACCATCCTCTCCAAATCGGCTGGCTGCCTCCATGACAGCATCCAGAGGCATGGAAACTGCTCTACTGAACACCTGTGAAGACCTGCTCGTGAACCCTGACTCTAACTCTCTCTCTGTTCTGATCCTCCCTGAGCTTTCTTCTGCCTTCGACACAGTCAACCACTCCATCCTCATAAATCGTCTCCATAATACCCTTGACATCATGGACATGGGACTGACTTGGTTGACCTCCTTCCTTTCAGACCGACCCTCCCAAGTACAAATGGGTCCCTTCCTCTCTTCCACCTCACTCTCTACCTGTGGCGTCCCTCGGGGTTGTATTCTATGACCATGGCTCTTCAACATCTACCTAGCCCCTCTGGCCTACTTAATCTCCACCTTCTCCCCCCATTTCCAATGTTATGCCGATGACACATAGCTCTCTCCTTTAAGCTACCTTCCTCTACCTCCTCTCCTTCCTCCCTCATACCCAGCTGCCTGACTGCTATTCTGACATGGTGCTCTGCCAATGATCTCTGCCTTAATGCCAGTAAGACATAGGTCCTTCTCATCGCTGGCTCCCTGTTTCCCTTCCACTCTCTGGCCACCCTCCTTAGGCCCCCTACCCTCACCCTCTTGTGTTGCAAAAAACCTTGGGGTCATATTTGACTCTTCTCTCTCGTTCTCTCCACACATCACACACTTTACCAGGAAGTCACATTTTCAGCTCCACCTCCTCAAAGACATTCTCCCTTTCCTCACCTTCCCCCAGAAGCACAACATCTGCAGAACTCTGGTTCTCTGTAGGCTGGTCTACTGCAACAGCTTCTTCCTCAATCTGCCTCTTTCCTCTCTTTGTCCCCTTCAACTAATCCAGAATAGGGCCACAAGTCTTATCCATGCCCTCAAGCCTAGGGACCGCATTTCTCCAGCCCTAAAATATCTCCACTCTCCACAGGCTCCCGGTGACCACAAGGATCTAATTCAAGACCCTTTGCATCATCCACAAGGCCCTCTGGAACCTGGGACCTCTCTACATCCAGCATTCTCTCTCTAAATACCTCCCTTCGGTCCTCAAACTCTCTGTGGGTCAGATGTTTCTCCAAGCAGAGAGTGGGAGGTAGGTCCCTTTCCTCGGCTGGTTCCTCCCTCTGGAACGGCCTCCATGCCCACCTCAAGCTTTTCCTTTTCTCCTCTTCCCCCCCTTCCCACCGTGCTAATGTCTCTCTGCATCTGCGACCTGGGCCAGGTCCCTTCTGAGCCATACAGGCCAGACCACCGCAAACCAATCTCCCCCAGCATCCCTAACAAGCACTTACCCTTGGACACCCTTCCCTGGACTAGCCCTAACCTGGTCCACCCTGCCGTTTGCACTTATCGGCCATTGCCCCTTTTTCCCCATACACTTTCCTTCATAGGTCCCTCTTAGCACTTGCTTCCTCACCCGCTTTGTGCCCCCCCTGCACTTCTCCCACTCCCATCCCTGATCCCTGATCCTGCATGTAACACCTTTGTCTTGCACTTGCACAGTGGGATTGCTACAAAGCCACTATAACCGTTATTGTTGTTCACATTTTCTCCTCTTCCTTCCCTCTCCACCTCTCGGGCTAATGTGCCTCCCGTCCAGGACCCCCATATTATTGTCTTGTGCCGCCTGGAAACACTTATGCATAGGCACCATACAAACATCCAATAAAATAAAAAAATACATGCCTTCACCAATGTAATGACAATTTATCTCCCTTGCTTCAAGGCCCGAGGCAGAGTGACTGTGACATGCAGACTGAAGACAGCAAAGTGAAGGTACTGATCGTGAGGGGGGAAAGAAACAGTAATAGTGGCAGCACCTTGCTACACCAAGCACTGTCGGAGGGCAGAGGCACAGCAGCCACCTCAGGCAAGCTGCTGCAGTGTGTAAGCCACACAAGAGGAGGGGAAGCATCCAATCCAAGGCAGGCAGGAATCAGAATAGAAGCCAAGGCATGTTGCCCCTCGAAGTGTGGGCCCTCATGTTGCTTTGCTCTGGGTTCATGCAGTTGTGCTCACTCACTTTCGCACCCATGGCCACACCTAGCAGTCAGCAAACGCAGAGAGAACAGTGATAAATGATGGTCTCACTGCAAGGAGGGGCGAAGCAATCAGGCAACACTTCAACCTCCATGTCAATCATCATTGCAATTTTTTTGTTTGAGCTATTAGGCGGTGCTTTTACACCACCTATAAGCCAAAACGATTGCATTAGAATACAAATATGGAGAAATGGTATATGAGGAGGGACACAAAACTTGTTGGTTTTGTTTGGTTATTTGCTCACCAATTGACTGTCCATGGCCATGCTAATCCCTATGGCCATTCCCTGCCAGTTCCTGCCCCTTCCCACCAAAAACACTCCCTCATGGGAACTCTTTTAGCTCACTTTAATCAAGGCTTAGCATCAAACTTTGCATTCAAAGCACCTGCCAGTGTTTTCTCAAAGCAGTCATCTGAGATTTAATGACTTAATTGGAGTAATTAATGTGCTACTGGTGTATAAGCACTATATGTGTCCTTCACTGAAGTCCTGTTAAAAACAAGCAGTGGCAAAGCCAACATTATTTCTTGTGTATAAGTATTAGGCATTTGCAAGAACTGCTATTAGACGCTGAGGTATTCGCATCCTTTTGCACATGCTACCATCAATAGCCAGTTAATTCCACTGGGGCAGTGCCGGGCAAGTGCATTTCCTATGCCTACACAAAAGCCCAAACTGTTGGCATTGCCAATGCTTGTTTTATATCTTCCTAGTTCCTGGCTGTCGTCCTGCTCTGGCGCCAGCAGTGAGCACCACATGTCGAATCAGCTAACCGATTGGTTCCCATGTGGTGGGGGATGCTCGTTCCGGGTGGCAATGAGTTATCTCCAAAACTCTTGCATTTGGGTACAAACAGGGAGAAAGGCATATGTGTAGGGACACAAAGCTTGAAGGTGTTGTTTGATTATTTGCCCAACCATTGACTGCCATGGCTATGCTAATCCCTATGGCTATTCCTACCAAGTTTCTGCCGCTCCTCTTCCGAACAACCTCCTCATGGGAACTCCTTCAGATTGGTTTATTCAAGCCTTGCCATCAAATTTTGCTTTAAACGTTCCTGCAAAGGTTTTTTCAAAGCTGTTTTATGAGAGTTAATGGCTTCATTGGAGTTGTAAACTCGCTACGGGTGAAATAAAAATGTCAACCTGGTCTGCCTTCAGCAACTCAATTTATAGGCCCTATGTGTGTCCTTCACTGAAGTCCTGTTTAAAACAAGCATTGGCAAAGCTAACAGCTTTGGCTTGTGTATAAGTACTAGGCATTTGCCAGGTGCTGCTATTTGATGTGCATGATTGATTGTCGCACCATTTTGAATCTGCTACCATCAATGGCCAGTTAATACCACTATGCAGTGCCTGGCAAGTGCCTTTACCATGCCTACATAAAAGCCCAAACTTTTGGCATTGCCAATGCTAATTTTTTTGTGTATCAAAGGGGCCTCAGGAATGAACGCACAAAGCGTATGTTTTTTCATTGTCTAAATGATGATGTAAATGAAAGAAATAATTCAAAATGTTTCACGTCCTGCTCTGCTGACTTAGCCACACACACATGAAGTGCCACCCTCCCTCTCCCCAGCCTTCCCACAAGCAATGCCACCTCCTATCTCCTCCAAGTTCGTCAGCAGGTGGAGCCTGCCTGCCCCACGGGTGAGGGACTGGGGCATGTGCCCCGTTTGCATTCACATCCTTCTTTAGACACTACTCATCCATGTACTCCTGAAAACCAGTAATAATTTCATCACACAAGCTTTATTTACCAAGTACAGGTTCCATAGACTTACCAAGTAGTCTATGGAGAATTATGGAACATTTTTTTTGACAACCTACATTTGAATGAAATAGGGTCTGAAATCACTTGACTGGTGGTTTTCTGATCCAGTTGGTGACATCGTCACATAAAGACAGAGAGGTAAAAAAAAGAGAGGATGACCAAGATAAAAAAAGTCCCAGACCCAATGAATGACTTTGAAGGCAAATTAAGATATGTGCCTTCCAGATTGAGAGATCCCTCATCCATGAGATATAATGTTGCCAGGCTGTCTGACAAAGACGAAAGGGGATTCTGTGATCCTGAGACGTTCATGCCAGTGGCCCAAGAATAGAAACAAAGAGGTTTGACTTACAGCTGATCCATAAGTGGTCACACATTCAGTAGGCATTGAGAACTAGCAGGGAAACTTAGGGCCTCATCACGAGTTGGGCAGTAACGCCGGTGCTGCTAGCGCCGGCGTTAATAGCCTTACCGCCAAACCTCCCGGCGCTTATAGCGCGGGATCATGGGTTTGGCAAACGGGCATTGCCCATTCCCGACTGAGCCTATTCGGGAATTCCCCATTCCCCATTGGGCTCAATGGGGAATTTTTGCGCTCTTACTGCCGGCGGATTTCCCGCCGACGGTAATAGCGCGAATTTTCAGTGGATTTCCCCCCAGCTCAGAGCTGGGGAGAAATCCGCCGAAGCCCTGATTTGGCAGACCCTTAAATCCGGCGGTAATAGCACTACTACCAGATTTAAGGGTTACAGCCAAACTCGTGATGAGGCTCTTAGTCTCCATCTGTGATTTTCTATAGGCAAGAATGAGTGTACTAACATCATTAACCTTCCCAGGACCCTCAACTACATCCTCTAAATACACAAGCAGGATTGTGTTGCCCAAAATGTCACATAGAAAATAAATTTATGTTGATGAAATGTGATGTTTTATATGTGATAAGTTAAACAAGCCGTTGCTGGTGTAACATACACCATTCTAGCATATCTTAAAGGTCAATATCGGTCGGTAATTACTTCTGTCCCCCTTTCTTAAATATTGGAATTACCACAATCGCGTCTAGGAAGGGGGCATAGGTCCCTGTGACTTATTATTGGTTACCACGATCGCTTCCAGGAATGGGGAATAGATCACTGTGACGTATTATTGGTCATTGAAAAGGCTAAATGTATAGGTAACTGTCTTCTTTTGAATTTGAAAGGCATATTTGTATCAGATGGAATGAGAGGTATGCGCAGTATAAGAACAGTATCTAAGTTCCATCGATCACACGGGCCTCTATGATGTGTCTTTGTAGATGTGCTATTGTCAACCTTGTTCCATTGCAGAGTCCCTGTGATAGCATAAGATTCCGTAGTAGCATAATCACAGCACCTAGTTTCAGTTTTAGCTCATGACGAGGCATTCGTCCTACAGTGTTTTATTCTTTAGAGTGTGAAGCGTTCAGCCAGTAATAAACTGGTCATTGACTCTGGAACCACCATGCCCTGTGTGAAGAGAAGTGGGGGTGGACAGAGTAACTTGAAATATTTCCTAATGTTTGCGCTAGTGGAAGGTGAAGCGTACCACATAGAACCGTGCTCATTCTGTTTGTTGAAATGATAGCTGTTGTTGAATTGGAAGGGCACAGAGAGGATCACTTTGCCATTTGGACAGCAGAGGGCAACCCAACACTGATAAAAAGCATCAGCTGAGTACGGAAACATACTCAAGCGTTTTATATATATAGATGCTGCTGGAGACTTAGAATCCTTGTATTTTGATGAAATTGGTTAATTCTAGCATCAAATGATTATTAATTAATCCCATGCAGCATAATTGATTTTGGCACTTTGGTGACGTAAACCACTAATCGCTCAAACATTGGTACTGTCAATCTAAAAAAAGGAGAAAGGGGAATTCAGGAGCAGTGTATGGCATTGGCATGCCAACTTGTCGAATTTTGGCTATGAAATGGTCCAAGCACCAGACTGGCCTTCAACCACTCGCTGGCGTCTGCCTGCTGCTGTTGCCGGAGAGCTGTGCGTGCTACAGAAGTAGGAGCAAAATGACTGCACTTAACTAGATGCCCATTAGATTTTCATTTGTATGCACCAATGCTTTTTGTCAGATAAACTCCTGTCGGACTATGTCAAAGTTCGCAGTGGAGTAATATCTGCATGGACTGCTTTGCCTAGACCTCGCTTTCAGCCACACGGTGGAGGAGCAGGCTGATGGGAGTTGAGACAGCCAATGCCACATTTCCTCCCATTCCTTTTCTCGCAGCTACCAGGGAAACGTCATTTGTGCACACCATCAGCTCGGCCATAGTCATGTCCAACCTGACCAGGAACTGCAGTATGGGCGACTTTGACAACTGCGGCTGTGACGACTCCAGAAATGGCTGCTTTGGTGAGTTTGGTTCCTGGTTTTAACTCTTTTATAACTGGTAAATGGTTGGGCCACATAAGGACCTCGTCGAATGCACGTGAAGAGGATTGAGACAAGATTAAGGTTGCGCAAGGCCCGGTGGAAGCGCCTACCCTGTGTGATCATAGTGTGAGTCCCTGGTGAACTGTTAGTATTTGCATAGCGGCCCGAGTCCAATAAATCCAAGTGGTCTTTACCATAGGGTCATGATTCTGATAGGTGCTAAATTTGCGAGATACAGTGCAAGCTCCCTCCTCCGTGCTGTCTGCCACGTGCATTCAAGCATTGCATGCTGATGGAAATATGGCTCAAACTCCATCCTCACTCAAACGGTCTTTGTCATACCTTAAGCAAGCTACTACTAGCTTAACAATTGGGATTGCGCTTTGTTTAAATGAAAGGGTTACTGATGTACGCAACACTGATGTTTTGGCCGTTCTTGTAAAGAGAGGGGATATGGTAGAGAGGCGGAGCCTTTGCGCATCCATTTTATCTGTTGTAGTGTATAAAGCTGCTGTCACCCGCTGGGGTTTTGGCTGGGCGCACAGAGTGGCCTGCCAGGTGGTTGCGGACCCTGCATGCGAGCCTGCGTAAATCCTTCTCACCATAGAGCATCGGTTCTATGCACAGAATGAAGGCTAGGGACTAAGGAACCCGACACGAGTCCCCTTTAAAGCAGACCTCAGAATATAACCCAATGGGGCGCACTATGACTATGTGTAAAGGATGCCTTGATGCACAGATTGTATCTCCGAACAACAGTAATGTCCAGCTAAACAGAACAAATAGCAGCATCTCAAACTGCTCCAGTAGTATTTATCAAGATACTTAAGTTACTGCAGCAAGATCCCGTCGTATATTTTCAGGTCCATTTCAAGAATGTGTATGTCTATTCTGGGGTACAAAGAATTCATTGAGGTAAGCACCTTTCTTTGTATTCAATGTGTTGTCTCTTCTTGGCCCAGGTGGTCGTGGATGGCTTTGGGGAGGCTCCAGTGATAGCGTCAACTTTGGAGAAAGGATTTCCAAGCACTTCATAGATGCCCTGTAGAACGGCCAAGACCCCACAGCTTTGATGAACATCCCCAACAACGAAACAGGGAGATTTGAACGTACATTTTGCGAGGCATGGTTAGCACAGCTGTACTCAGTGTGCAAATGTATACCATATTTGGAGGGGAATGTGTTGAAAACCAGGAATATAATGGTCACTAATGTACCTTGGAGAGCTGAGCTCATATTTCTAATGCTGCAGAGGTTGGAAACCTGGCAGAAACAACTCTGCTTTTCATCCTTCCTAGATCGATACAATGAAGACCATTGCACTAAGTAATAGGATGTCCGTTAATGGGGTGATACATGGTTACTCTAATTACCCCAGGCAGGCATGTATAAGAGAGTAATCTCTGCCCATGGTATTCCATTGAAAGAAATGCCTTTTCTCTGTGGGTGGAAATGAGCAGCCTATAACGTGATTTACATAATTTGTACATTTGCTTCTGGATCCAAGATCTTGGCTGCACCTGGGTCTGTGTTTCCTCTATTGAAAGCATACTTGCTGCAGCGCCCTCTGACCCCCCTCTCCCAATCCCTAAAAGCCTGCCTCCCAGTTGTCGAAGTGTATCTAAAGAAGTAGTGGATTTATGTTCCCTGTTGGCCTGGCCCGCTCCAGACAAACCCCATCGCCACACCCCTCCCATGTGCAATCCAGACCCTCAGACAAGCACACCTGCTGTTTAAGGGAATGTCCAGTGCAGTGCTCTGAAGTGCACGTTTCAACTTCTTCCTGCACTTTTATTTTGAAACAAAAACATTCGCAAAAAGTCTTTTTCAAATAAAAGTATAGGAACACTACAACATTTTATTTTTTTTAAGTAGAGGAGCACCGCTCCCAACCACGCCCTCCCACTTCGAACACTGCTGTCTTCCTGGGAGTTATTCTGGCACACAAACCTCCATTTTCCTGAATGAGGCTGGCACATTATCCTCTATGTGTGTGTGCGCGCGTGCCTCACTGCCTCCCACGACCGATCGTGCACAGTTCTTCTAAATTCCCCACCATTTTTAACCTATTAGATTTATTGAATAATCTGCTGAGGGGGAGTTGTGTTGAACACATTATGGTGACAGCCTCTTCTATTCCCCCATCCACCCACCTTACTCGCTCTCCATATACCCTCTCATCCTTCCTCTCAAACTCTCACTTTATTTGCTACCCTCTCACTCTCAACCTTTCTCGCACATATTTCCTCTTGCTCATCATTGGTAACCTCTATCAATGGCTTCCTCCGTTACTCTATTCTCCATCTCAGTCTATTTCACAGCTGAACCCCTTATCACATCCTCCTTTCAAACGTTGCACTCTCCTCTTTGCACACCGGTGCCTTTAAATGCAAAATGCAAAGAACAGCAGCAAACACCAAAACTATTGGCTGTGCCAATGCTTGTTTTTCTTGTTGTTGATAGATTAGTGTACCCTGTTGTTGCTTAAGTTATAGGGTAACCAACTTTTTTCTGTGGCAAGGTAAAGAACATTCTGTGTCTGTTTGGGTCTGTTTTTCACTAAAATAAGTTGTAATCACTTTTGTGTGATAAGTATTCATCTATCCTGTTGTAGCAGGCACACGCCCTCTGCATCCATTACGTGGTTGTCTTCGCAGACATGTACACGATGGCGGCTTCAGGTGCCCTGTCATTTACAGAAGCAGAAATAGGTGCAGTGATTAACAGTCCATCGATTTTTGTCAACTTCAAAGCGACAGACGCGTTAAGTAGATCAGTTGCAAGTGACCACATTATAAATCTGAAATATAAGTTATTTAGAACTGAAATGCACAGTCATCTTCTTAAGTAAGTAATATATATATATATATAACAGAAAGGGGGTGAGGGGCGCACTCTGGTTCCCAGCTAGGTGTACCTTTCCACATTCCAGTAGATCTTCCCCTCCTAGCGCTTTCTTGCCTCTTGCTATTATCAGGGAGGCAGTCTCTTCAGGTGTTAATTTTTAGTACTAATGATGGCCTCAGGAAACTCTGGTTGCTGTAGTCAAATCAAGTAGCCAGGAACCAACTCACCCTCCAATTACACAGTGTAAATACCCAATTGGGGGGAGGGGGGAAAACCAACAGTGTGGCTCTCCTTTGTAGGGGCATATGTCACCCCGGTGCCGCCACCTCTGGAGCCCGGGACTCCCAAAAACATTTGACAGAAAGGGGGTGAGGGGCGCTCTCTGGTTCCCAGCTAGGTGTACCTTTCCACAGTCCAGTAGATCTTCTCCTCCTAGCGCTTTCTTGCCTCTTGCAATAATCAGGGAGGCAATGATGGCCTCAGGGAATACTGGTTGTTGTAATCAAATCAAGTAGCCAGGAACCAACTCACCCTCCAATTACACAGTGTAAATCCCCAATTGGGGGAGAGGGGAACACCAACAGTGTGGCTCTCCTTAGTAGGGGCATATGTCACCCCGGTGCCGCCACCTCTAGAGCCCAGGACTCCCAAAAACATTTGACAGAAAGGGGTGAGGGGTGCACTCTGGTTCCCAGCTAGGTGTACCTTTCCACAGTCCAGTAGATCTTCTCCTCCTGGCTCTTTCTTGCCTCTTGCAATCATCAGGGAGGCAGACTGTTCAGGTGTTAATGGTTAGTACCAATTATGGCCTAGGAGGAGAAGATCTACTGGACTGTGGAAAGGTACACCTAGCTGGGAACCAGAGTGCGCCCCCACCCCTTTCTGTCATATATATATATATATATTCAGTAAAAAAGCTTTGTTAAAGGGACGTTATGGTTAAGTTGCGCTACTAAAAACCTATGAAATTCAGTGAAAAAACTTTGTTAAAGGGACGTTATGGTTCAAATTAAAACCGAAAAACCCCTGAAATTCGGCAGTTATGGTAAGATAAGCAACCATAACTCGCGCCACCGTGCACTGCTAACACTAACACCCAGGACATCAAAGATGACATCACAAATGGCATTGATGACATCACTGATGACATCACATGTCTGGCTCTCCCTTTTTTCTGTTTACTGACATATCTAGGACACATAGTTTTCTTCAGTAACAGTCAGGAAGTAAAAATTGAAAAGGTACTATATTTGTAGACTTAGGGTCAAGTCACATCATATGAAACATATACATAGCGGAAGACAGGCTTGAAAGAGAGCAATCCTTTCTGTGCATGAACATAATCATTAGGGTTATCAGCACTTTCTCATAGTTTTATTTTTATTACTCTACCTTCCCTGTATATGCTCATATTTCTATACATTGTACTCACTCTCCTTTCCTTAGGGTGCAGTCACATCATGTGATACACATACATATGGTAAGTAGCAGCTTTGAAACAGAGCAATAATTTCTCTGCATGAAGACAATCAGTTAGGTCATGAACTCTTTCTTCTACTACTTCTGCTTTTTTGTTTACTTCACTGTCCCTGTATATACTCATATTTGTATGTGTTGTTGTCTCTTTGTGTTTTGTCTGTAATAATTATGTATAAAGTGGGTTTTATTATCTACTTATTGCATGTTTCACAGTACGCAAAACTCTAATAAGAAAGCAGTTATCATTTCACTATTCAACATGGCAAGATTATGAATATTGCACCTTCATCATGTATGCTGCACACAATGCCTATGTTTCTACATGAGTAGCTTAGTATACTGGATAGAACTTCATAATAGAATGCTATTTATATCAATGCATTGCTTAATGCACTAATTAGCTCATGATATTTATCCCCAATGATCCTTGACAGTTTTTGGTCAGCATTATAAGAATCCCTTGTACAGAGTTTTCATGAAAAGTAAATGCACATGTGATGTCATCAGTGATGTCATCAATGACATTTGTGATGTCATCTTTGATGTCCTGGGTGTTAGTGTTAGCAGTGCACGGTGGCGCGAGTTATGGTTGCTCATCTTACCATAACTGCCGAATTTCAGGGGTTTTTCGGTTTTACTTTGAACCATAACGTCCCCTTAACAAAGTTTTTTCACTGAATTTCATAGGTTTTTAGTAGCGCAACTTAACCACAACGTCCCTTTAACAAAGTTTTTTTACTGAATTTCATAGGTTTTTAGTAGCGCAACTTAACCATATCGTCCCTTTAACACAGTTTTTTTACTGAATTTCATAGGTTTTTATTAGTGCAACTTAACCATAAAGTCAATTTAACAAATCTTTTTTTACTGAATTTCATAGTTATTTATTAGTGCAACGTAACCATAACATCCTTTTCAATGGAGGAAGACCACTAGCATCCTAGGTTCTCAAACTGGGAACCCGGGGTGGTCAAAAAAAGATTTTTCTTCCCAAACCAGGACACCGCAGGCAGGCGTCCCGGTGTAGGAAGGAAAATCTTTTACCAAGATGGACACCAGGGAAAGGGAAGGCAGGGTGTATAAAGAGAACACAACAGGGCATCGGCAGGGGGTCGGAAAGACCAGGAGAGAGACACGGGGCATGAGTGGGGGGTAACACGAGGGAGACACGGGGCATGAGCAGGGGGTGGAAAGAAGGGAGACACGGGGCATGAGTGGGAAAGAAGGGAGACACGGGCCATGAGTGGGGGGTGGGGAGAACAGGAGACAGACAAGGGGCATGAGCGGGGGGTGGGGGGAACCGGAGACAGACACGGGGCATGAGCGGGGGGTGGGGGAACAGCAGACAGACACCCGGCATGTGCCGGGGGGGCATGGGGGACAACAGCAGAGAGACATGGGGCATGAGTGGGGGGTGGCGGGGTACAGGAGACAGACACGGGGCATGAGCGGGGGGTGGGGGTACAGCAGACAGACACCCGGCATGTGCCGGGGGGGCATGGGGGACAACAGTAGAGAGACACGGGGCATGAGTGGGGGGTGGGGGGTACAGGAGACAGACACGGGGCATGATCAGGGGTGGGCAGGAGGGATAGACACATGGGCATGAGCGGGGGGTGGGGGGTACAGGAGACAGACACGGGGCATGAGTGGGGGGTGAGGGGCAAAAGGAGAGAGACACGGGGCACGGAGCAGGACATTTCGGGGCGGCCGTTTCGGCGTGGGACGATTTGGCGTGGCCAGTTCGGTGCAGGAGCCGGTTCGGCATGGCAGCCCGCGCCGAACTTGCCGCACATAAATGTCCTGCGAGTTCTTCATGCAGGCACTACAGCCACACAGAGTACACAGCCGGGCCCGAAAGGTGGGGCTGTGCTGCTCGGAGCAGTCTGCTCCGAGCAGCACAGCTCCCACCCTCGTGAGCCCGGCAGATCAATTCTGCTCTGTGCGCCGCACCCCAGTGCACACCGCCTGCTGTTTAGGGAAACGTTCAGTGCAGTGCACTGAAAGTGCGAGTTTCAACTTCATCCCACACTATTTTAAAATGAAACCGCTCTAGAACTGTTTCCCTAAACAGCAGGCGATGTGCACTGGTGTGCGGCGCGCCAAAACATCCCGTAGCCGAACCGGCGACACTGAAACGGGGTGTACCGACGTGGCATGAGCGGGTGGGGGGAACAGGAGACAGACATGGGCATGAGCGGGTGGGGGGAAACAGGAGACAGACACGGGTCATGAGCGGGGGGTGGGCGACGGGAGGGATAGAGACACGGGGTATGAGCGGGGGGTGGGCGGCAGGAGGGATAGAGACACGGGGCATGAGCGGGGGATGGGCGGCGGCAGGGATAGAGACACGGGGCATGAGCGGGGGGAGGGATAGAGACACGGGGCATGAGCGGGGGGTGGGCGGCGGGAGGGATAGACACACGGGGCATGAACGGGGGTGGGCGGGAGGGATAGAGACACGGGGCATGAGCGGGGGGTGGGCGGCAGGAGGGATAGACACACGAGGCATGAGCGGGGGTTGTGGGGGTGGGGGGAGGGGAGAGACACACAGGGCATGAGCGGGGGTGTGAGGGAGGGGAGAGACACACGGGGCATGAGCGGGGGGACAGTGGCGGGAGGGATAGAGACATGGGGCATGAGCGGGGGGTGGGTGGCGGAAGGGATAGAGACACAGGGCGTGGGTGGTGGGAGGGATAGACACACGGGGCATGAGCAGGGGGTGGGCAGAGGGAGGGATAGACACACAGGGCATGAGCAGGTGGTGGGCGACGGCAGGGATAGACACACAGGGCATGAGCGGGGGGTGAGCGGCGGGAGGGATAGACACGCGGGGCATGAACGGGGGGGTGGGAGGCAGGAGGGATAGACACACGGGGCATGAGCAGGGGTGGGCGGTGGAAGGGATAGACACATGGGGCATGAGCGGTGGGTGGGCGGGAGGGATAGACACACGGGGCATGAGCGGGGGGTGGGCGGCAGGAGGGATAGACACACGGGGCATGAGCGGGGGGTGGGCGGCAGGAGGGATAGACACACGGGGCATGAGCAGGGGGTCGGGGGTAGGGGAGAGACACACAGGGCATGAGCGGGGGGTGGGCGGCGGGAGGGGTAGACACACGGGGCATGAGCAGGGGGTCGGGGGGGAGGGGAGAGGCACACAGGGCATGAGCGGGGGGTGTGGGGGTGGTGGGAGGGGAGAGACACACGGTGCATGAGCGGGGGTGGGGGAGAGGGGAGAGACACACGGGGCATGAGCGGGGGGTGGGCGGTGGGAGGGATAGAGACATGGGGCAAAAGCGGGAGGTGGGTGGCGGAAGGGATAGAGACACGGGGCGTGGGCGGCAGGAGGGATAGACACACGGGGCATGAGCGGGTGGTGGGCGGCGGCAGGGATAGACACACAGGGCATGAGTGGGGGGTGAGCGGCGGGAGGGATAGACACACGGGGCATGAGCGGGATGTGGGAGGCAGGAGGGATAGACATACGGGGAGTGGGCGGCGGGAGGGATAGACACATGGGGCATGAGCGGGGGCTGGGCGGCAGGAGGGATAGACACACGGGGCATGAGCGGGGGGTCGGGGGTAGGGGAGAGACACACAGGGCATGAGCGGGGGTGGGCGGCGGGAGGGGTAGACACACGGGGCATGAGCAGGGGGTCGGGGGGGAGGGGAGAGACACACGGGGCGTGAGCAGGGGGTGTGGCGGTGGGGGGAGGGGAGAGACACACGGGGCATGATCAGGGGTGGGGAGGAGGGGAGAGACACACGGGGCGTGAGCGGGGGGTGGGCAGCGGGAGGGATAGAGACATGGGGCATGAGCGGGGGGTGGGTGGCTGAAGGGATAGAGACACGGGGTGTGGGCGGCGGGAGGGATAGACACACGGGGCATGAGCGGGTGGTGGGCGGCGGCAGGGATAGACACACAGGGCATGAGCGGGGAGTGAGCGGCGGCAGGGTTAGACACACAGGGCATGAGCGGGGGTTGGGCGGCAGAGGGATAGACACACGGGGCATGAGAAGGGGTGGGCGGTGGAAGGGATAGACACATGGGGCATGAGCAGGGGGTGGGCGGGAGGGATAGACACACGGGGCATGAGCGGGGGGTGGGCGGCTGGAGGGATAGACACACGGGGCATGAGCGGGGGGTGGGCGGCAGGAGGGATAGACACACAGGGCATGAGCGGGGGGTCAGGGGGTCGGGGGTAGGGGAGAGACACACAAGGCATGAGCGGGGGGTGGGCGGCGGGAGGGGTAGACACACGGGGCATGAGCAGGGGGCCGGGGGGAGGGGAGAGACACACGGGGCATGAGCAGGGGATGGGCGGCAGGAGGGATAGAGACACGGGGCATGAGCGGGGGAGGGATAGACACATGGGGCATGAGCTGGGGGTGGGCGGCGGGAGGGATAGAGACACGGGGCATGAGTGGGGGGTGGGTGGCGGGAGGGATAGACACACGGGCCTGAGCGGGGGTGGGCGGCGGGAGGGATAGACAGACGGGGCATGAGCGGGCGGTGGCCGGCGGGAGGGATAGACACACGGGGCATGAGCGGGGGGTGGGCGGCGGGAGGGATAGACACATGGGGCATGAGCAAGGGGTGGGCGGGAGGGATAGACAGACGGGGCATGAGCGGGGGGAGGGCGGCGGGAGGGATAGACACACGGGCATGAGCGGGGGGTGGGCGGCAGGAGGGATAGACACACGGGGCATGAGCGGGGGTCGGGGGTAGGGGAGAGACACACAGGGCATGAGCGGGGGGTGGGCGGCGGGAGGGGTAGACACATGGGGCATGAGCAAGGGGTGGGCGGGAGGGATAGACAGACGGGGCATGAGCGGGGGGAGGGCGGCGGGAGGGATAGACAAACGGGCATGAGCGGGGGGTGGGCGGCAGGAGGGATAGACACACGGGGCATGAGCAGGGGGTCGGGGGGGAGGGGAGAGACACACGGGGCATGAGCGGGGGATGGGCGGCAGGAGGGATAGAGACACGGGGCATGAGCGGGGGAGGGATAGACACATGGGGCATGAGCTGGGGGTGGGCGGCGGGAGGGATAGAGACATGGGGCATGAGTGGGGGGTGGGTGGCGGGAGGGATAGACACACGGGGCATGAGCGGGGGTGGCCGGCAGGAGGGATAGACACACGGGGCATGAGCGGGGGGTGGGCGGCGGGAGGGATAGACACACGGGGCATGAGCGGGGGTTGGGCGGCGGGAGGGATAGACACACGGGGCATGAGCGGGGGGTGGGCGGCGGGAGGGATAGAAACATGGGGCATGAGCGGGGGGTGGGCGGCGGGAGGGATAGACACACGGGGCATGAGCGGGGGTGGGCGGGAGGGATAGACACACGGGCATGAGCGGGGGTGGGCGGGAGGGATAGACACACAGGCATGAGCAGGGGTGGGCGGTGGGAGGGATAGACACACAGGGCATGAGCGGGGGTGGGGGATCGGGGAGAGATACACGGGGCATGAACGGGGGGTCGGGGGGGAGGGAGAGACACATGGGGCATGATCGGGGGTGGGCCGCGGGAGGGATAGAGAAACGGGGCATGAGCGGGGAGTGGGCGGCGGGAGGGATAGAGACACGGGGCATGAGCCGGAGGAGGGATAGAGACACGGGGCATGAGCGGGGGGAGGGATAGAGAGACGGGGCATGAGCGGGGGGTGGGCGGCGAGAGGGATAGAGACATGGGGCATGAGCATGGGGAGGGATAGAGACATGGGGCATGAGCGGGGGTGGGCGGCGGAAGGGATAGACACACGGGGCATGAGCGGGGGGTGGGCGGCGGGAGGGATAGACACACGGGGCATGGGGTGGGCGGCGGGAGGGATAGACACACGGGGCATGAGCGGGGGGTGGGCGGCGGGAGGGATAGACACACGGGGTATGAGCGGGGGTGGGCAGCAAGAGGGATAGACACACGGGGCATGAGCGGGAGGTGGGCGGCGGGAGGGATAGACACACGGGGCATGAGTGGGGGGTGGGCGACGGGAGGGATAGACACATGGGGCATGAGCGGGGGAAGGGAGGTGGGAGGGATAGACACACGGGGCATGAGCGGGGGTGGCCGGTGGGAGGGTTAGACACACGGGGCATGAGTGGGGGGTGGGCAGCGGGAGGGATAGACACATGGGGCAAGAGCGGGGGGTGGGCGGCCGGAGGGATAGACACATGGGGCATGAGCGGGGGGTGGGTGGGAGGGATAGACACACGGGGCATGAGCGGGGGGTGGGTGGCGGGAGGGATAGACACACGGGGCATGAGCGGGGGGCGGCGGGAGGGATAGAAACACGGTGCATGAGTGGGGGGTGGGCAGCGGGAGGGATAGACACACGGGGCATGAGCGGGGGTGGGCGGCGGGAGGGATAGACAAACGGGGCATGAGCGGGGGTCAGAGGGTGGGGGGGAGGGCGGGGGCTGGGCAGCGGGAGGTATAGAGACACGGGGCATGAGCCGGGGGAGGGATAGACACACGGGGCATGAGCGGGGGGTGGGCAGCGGGAGGGATAGAGACACGGGGCATGAGCGGGGGGGATAGACACACGGGGTATGAGCGAGGGGTGGGCGGCGGGAGGGATAGACACATGGAGCATGAGCGGGGGGTGGCTGGCGGGAGGGATAGACACACGGGGCATGAGCGGGGGTGGGCGGCGGGAGGGATAGACACATGGGGCATGAGCGGGGGGTGGGCGGCGGAAGGGATAGACACACGGGGCATGAGCGGTGGGTGGGCGGCGGGAGGGATAGACACACAGGGCATGAGCGGGGGGAGGGATAGACACATGGGGCATGAGCGGGGAGTGGGTGGCGGGAGGAATAGACACACAGGGCATGAGCGGGGGGTGGGCAGCCGGAGGGATAGACACACAAGGCATGAGCGGGCGGTGGGCGGCAGGAGGGATAGACACACGGGGCATGAGCAGGGGTGGGCAGCGGGAGGGATAGAGACACGGGGCATGAGCGGGGGGATAGACACACGGGGCATGAGCGAGGGGTGGGCGGCGGGAGGGATAGACACATGGGGCATGAGCGGGGGGTGGCCGGCGGGAGGGATAGACACACGGGGCATGAGTGAGGAGTTGGGCGGCGGGAGGGATAGACACACGGGGCATGAGCGGGGGGGTGGCGGGAGGGATAGACACACGGCGCATAAGCGGGGGGTGGGCGGCGGGAGGGATAGACACACGGGGCATGAGCGGGGGGTGGGCGGCGGGAGGAATAGACACACGGGGCATGAGCGGGTGGTGGACGGCAGCAGGGAAAGACACACAGGGCATGAGCGGGGGGTGGGCGGCGGGAGGGATAGACACATGGGGCATGAGCGGGGGAAGGGAGGTGGGAGGGATAGACACACGGGGCATGAGCGGGGGTGGCCGGTGGGAGGGTTAGACACACGGGGCATGAGCGGGGGGGTGGGCGGGAGGGATAGACACACGGGGCATGAGCGGGGGGTGGGCGGCGGGAGGGATAGACACACGGGGCATGAGTGGGGGGTGGGCGACGGGAGCGATAGACACACGGGGCATGAGTGGGGGGTGGGCGGCGGGAGGGATAGACACAAGGGGCATGAGCGGGGGGTGGGCGGAAGGAGGGATAGACACATGGGGCATGAGCGGGGGGTGGGTGGGAGGGATAGACACACGGGGCATGAGTGGGGGGTGGGCGGTGGGAGGGATAGAAACACGGGGCATGAGCGGGGGGTCAGTGGGTATGGGGAAGGGGAGAGACACACTGGGCATGAGCAGGGGGTGGGTGGCGGGAGGGAAAGACACACGGGGCATGAGCGGGGGGCGGCGGGAGGGATAGACACACGGTGCATGAGCCGGGGGTGGGCAGCGGGAGGGATAGACACACGGGGCATGAGCGGGGGGTGGGCGGCGGGAGGGATAGACAAACGGGGCATGAGCGGGGGTCAGAGGGTGGGGGGGAGGGCGGTGGGGTGGGCGGCGGGAGGTATAGAGACACGGGGCATGAGCGGGGGGAGGGATAGACACACAGGGCATGAGCGGGGGGTGGACAGCCGGAGGGATAGAGACACGGGGCATGAGCGGGGGGGATAGACACACGGGGCATGAGCGAGGGGTGGGCGGCGGGAGGGATAGACACATGGGGAGCATGAGCAGGGGGTGGCCGGCGGGAGGGATAGACACACGGGGCATGAGCGGGGGTGGGCGGTGGGAGGGATAGACACATGGGGCATGAGCGGGGGGTGGGCGGCGGAAGGGATAGACACACGGGGCATGAGCGGGGGGTGGGCGGCGGGAGGGATAGACACACAGGGCATGAGCGGGGGGAGGGATAGACACATGGGGCATGAGCGGGGGGTGGGTGGCGGGAGGGATAGACACACAGGGCATGAGCAGGGGATGGGCAGCCGGAGGGATAGACACACGAGGCATGAGCGGGCGGTGGGCGGCAGGAGGGATAGACACACGGGGCATGAGCGGGGGTGGGCAGTGGGAGGGATAGAGACACGGGGCATGAGCGGGGGGATAGACACACGGGGCATGAGCGAGGGGTGGGCGGCGGGAGGGATAGACACATGGGGCATGGGCGGGGGGTGGCCGGCGGGAGGGATAGACACACGGGGCATGAGTGAGGGGTTGGGCGGCGGGAGGGATAGACACACGGGGCATGAGCGGGGGGGCGGCGGGAGTAATAGACACACGGCGCATAAGCGGGGGTTGGCCGGCGGGAGGGATAGACACACGGGGCATGAGCGGGGGGTGGGCGGCGGGAGGGATAGACACACGGGGCATGAGCGGGTGGTGGACGGCAGCAGGGAAAGACACACAGGGCATGAGCGGGGGGTGGGCGGCGGGAGGGATAGACACACGGGGCCTGAGCGGGTGGTGGGCGGCGGGAGGGATAGACACACGGGGCATGGGCGGGGGGTGGACGGGAGGGAGAGACACACGGGGCATGAGCAGGTGGTGGGCGGCGGGAGGGATAGACACACGGGGCATGAGCGGGGGGTGGGCGGCGGGAGGGATAGAAACACGGGGCATGAGCGGCGGGAGGGATAGACACATGGGGCATGAGCGGGGGGTGGGCGGCGGGAGGGATCGAGACGCGGGGCATGAGTGGGGGTGGGCGGCGGGAGGGAAAGACACACGGGGCATGAGCGGGGGGAGGGATAGACACACGGGGCATGAGCAGCGGGTGGTCGGCGGGAGGGATAGAGACACAGGGCATGAATGGGGGTGGGTGGCGAGAGGGATAGACACACGGGGCATGAGCGGGGGGTGGGCGGCGGGAGGGATAGACACATGGGGCATGAGCGGGGGGTGGGCGGCGGGAGGGATAGACACACGGGGCATGAGCGGGGGTTGGCGGGAGGGATAGACACACGGGCATGAGTGGGGGTGGGCGGGAGGGATAGGCGAGAGGGATAGACACACGGGTCATGAGCGGGGGGTGGGCGGCGGGAGGAATAGACATACGGGGGATGAGCGGGGGTGGGCGGGAGGGATAGACACACGGGCATGAGCACTGGGTGGGCGGGAGGGATAGACACTCATGGCATGAGTGGGGGGTGGGCCGGAGGGATAGACACACGGGGCATGAGCAGGGGGTGGGCGGCGGGAGGGATAGACACACGGGGCATGAGCGGGAGGGAGAGAGACAAAAGGGGAATGAGCGGGGGATGGGCGGCGGGAGGGATAGACACACGGGGCATGTGCGGGGGGTGGGCGGCGGGACGGATAGACACACGGGGCATGAGCGGGGGCTGGGCGGCGGGAGGGATAGACACACGGGGAATGAGCGAGGGGAGGGCGGGAGGGAGGGATAGACACACAGGGCATGAGCGGGGGGTGGGTGGCAGGAGGGATAGACACACGGGGCATGAGCAGGGGGTGGGCGGCAGGAGGGATAGACACACGGGGCATGAGCGGGGGGTGGGCGGCGAAAGGGATAGACACACGGGGCATGAGCGGGGGTGGGCGGCGGGAGGAATAGACACACGGGGTATGAGCGGGGGGTGGGCGGCGGGAGAGATAGACACACGGGGCATGAGCGGGGGCGGGCGGCGGGAGAGATGGAGACACAGGGCATGAGCGGGGGGTGGGCGGGCGGTGACAGGGATAGAGACACGGGGCATGAGCGGGGGGCAGGCGGCGAGAGGGATAGAGACACGGGGCATGAGCGGGGGGTGTGGGCGGCAAGAGGGATAGAGACACGGGGCATGAGCAGGGGAGGGATAGAGACACGGGACATGAGCGGGTGAGGGATAGAGGCATGGCGCATGAGTGTGGGGTGGCCGGCAGGAGGGATAAACACGCGGGGGGTGGGCGGCGGGAGGGATAGACACACGGGGCATGAGCGGGGCGTGGGCGGGAGGAATAGACACACGGGGCATGAGCGGGGGGTGGGCTGCGGGAGGGATAGACACATGGGGCATGAGCGGGGGGTGGGCGGGAGGGATAGAGACACGGGACGGGGCATGAGCGGGGGGTGGACGGCGGGAGGGATACACACACGTGGCATGAGCGGGGGTGGGAGGGATAGACACACGGGGAAAGAGCGAGGGGAGGGCGGGAGGGAGGGATAGACACACAGGGCATGAGCGGGGGTGGGCGGCGGGAGGGATAGAGACACAGGGCATGAGCGGGGGGTGGTCGGCGGGAGGAATAGAGACACCGGGCATGAGCGGGGGAGGGATAGAGACACGAGGCATGATCGGGGGAGGGATAGAGGCACGGGGCATGAGTGGGGGGTGGCCGGCGGGAGGGATAGAGACACGGGGCATGGGCGGGGGGTGGACGGTGGGAGGGATAGACACACGGGGCATGAGCGGGGGGATGGGCAGGAGGAATAGACACTCGGGGCATGAGCGGGGGTGGGCAGCGGGATGGATAGACACACGGGGCATGAGCGGGGGGTCGGGGGTGGGGGAGAGGGGAGAGACACACAGGGCATGAGCGGGGGTGGGGGGAGGGGAGAGACACACCGGGCATGTGTGGGGGGTGGGCGGCTAGAGGGATAGACACACGGGGCTTGAGCAGGGGGTGGGCGGCGGGAGGGATAGACTCACGGAGTATGAGCGAGGGGAGGGCGGCGGGAGGGATAGACACACTGGGCAAGAGGGTGGGTGGGCAGCAGCAGGGATAGAGACACGGGGCATGAGCGGCGGGAGGGATAGAGACACAGGTCATGAGCGGGGGGTGGGCGGCGGGAGGGATAGACACACGGGGCATGAGCGGGGGGGTGGGCGGTTGTAAGGATAGACACACGGGACATGAGCGGGGGGTGGGCGGCTGGAGGGATAGACACACAGGGAATGAGCGGGGGGTGGGCGGGAGGGAGGGATAGACACACGGGGCATGAGCGGGAGGGAGAGAGACACACGGGGCATGGGTGGGGGGTGGGCGGCGGGAGGGATAGACACACGGGGCATGAGCGGCGGGTGGGCGGCAGCAGGGATAGACACATGGGGCATGAGCGGGGGGTGGGCGGGAGGGAGAGACACACACGGGGCATGAGCAGGTGGTCGGCGGCGGGAGGGATAGACACATGGGGCATGTGCGGGGGGTGGACGGCGGGAGGGATAGACACACGGGGCATGAGCGGGGGCTGGGCGGCGGGAGGGATAGACACACGGGGAATGAGCGAGGGGAGGGCGGGAGGGAGGGATAGACACACAGGGTATGAGCGGGGGGTGGGTGGCAGGAGGGATAGAGACATGGGGCATGAGCGGTGGGTGGGCGGCGGGAGGGATAGACACACGGGGCATGAGCGGGGGGGTGGGCGGTGGTAAGGATAGACACACGGGACATGAGCGGGGGGGTGAGCGGCTGCAGGGATAGACACACAGGGAATGAGCGGGGGGTGGACGGGAGGGAGGGATAGACACACAGGGCATGAGCGGGAGGGAGAGAGACACACGGGGCATGAGCGGGGGGTGGGCGGCGGGAGGGATAGACACAAGGGGCATGAGCGGCGGGTGGGCGGCAGGAGGGTTAGACACATGGGGCATGAGCGGGGGGTGGGCGACAGGAGGGATAGACACACGGGGAATGAGCAAGGGGAGGGCGGGAGGGAGTGATAGACACACAGGGCATGAGCGGGGGGTGGGTGGCGGGAGGGATAGAGACACGGGGCATGAGCGGGGGTGGGCAGCGGGAGGGATAGAGACACGGGGCATGAGCGGTGGGTGGGCGGCGGGAGGGGTAGAGACACGGGGCATGAGCGGGGGAGGGATAGAGACACGGGGCATGAGCGGGGGAGGGATAGAGGCATGGCGCATGAGTGGGGGGAGGCCGGCAGGAGGGATAAACACACGGGGCATGGGCGGGGGGTGGGCGGCGGGAGGGATAGACACACGGGGCATGAGCGGGGGGTGGGCGGGAGGAATAGACACATGGGGCATGAGCGGGGGGTGGGCTGCGGGAGGGATAGACACATGGGGCATGAGCGGGGGGTGGACGGGAGGGATAAACACACGGGGCATGAGCATGGGTTGGGCGGCGGGAGGGATAGACACATGGGGCATGAGCGGGGGGTTGGGGGTGGGGAGGAGGGGAGAGACACACACGGCATGATCGGGGGTGGGCGGAGGGAGGGATAGACTCACGGAGTATGAGCGAGGGGTTGGCGGCGGGAGGGATAGACACACTGGGCAAGAGGGTGGGTGGGCAGCAGCAGGGATAGAGACACGGGGCATGAGCGGCGGGAGGGATAGGGACACAGGTCATGAGCGGGGGGTGGGTGGCGGGAGGGATAGACACACGTGGCATGAGCGGGGTGTGGGCAGTGGGAGGGATAGACACACGGGGAATGAGTGAGGGGAGGGCGTGAGGGAGGGATAGACACACAGGGCATGAGCGGGGGGTGGGCAGCGGGAGGGATAGAGACACGGGGCATGAGCAGGGGTGGGCGGTGGAAGGGATAGACACATGGGGCATGAGCAGGGGGTGGGCGGGAGGGATAGACACACGGGGCATGAGCGGGGGGTGGGCGGCTGGAGGGATAGACACACGGGGCATGAGCGGGGGGTGGGCGGCAGGAGGGATAGACACACAGGGCATGAGCGGGGGGTCAGGGGGTCGGGGGTAGGGGAGAGACACACAAGGCATGAGCGGGGGGTCAGCGGCGGGAGGGGTAGACACACGGGGCATGAGCAGGGGGCCGGGGGGAGGGGAGAGACACACGGGGCATGAGCAGGGGATGGGCGGCAGGAGGGATAGAGACACGGGGCATGAGCGGGGGAGGGATAGACACATGGGGCATGAGCTGGGGGTGGGCGGCGGGAGGGATAGAGACACGGGGCATGAGTGGGGGGTGGGTGGCGGGAGGGATAGACACACGGGCCTGAGCAGGGGTGGGCGGCGGGAGGGATAGACAGACGGGGCATGAGCGGGCGGTGGCCGGCGGGAGGGATAGACACACGGGGCATGAGCGGGGGGTGGGCGGCGGGAGGGATAGACACATGGGGCATGAGCAAGGGGTGGGCGGGAGGGATAGAGAGACGGGGCATGAGCGGGGGAGGGCGGCGGGAGGGATAGACACACGGGCATGAGCGGGGGGTGGGCGGCAGGAGGGATAGACACACGGGGCATGAGCGGGGGGTCGGGGGTAGGGGAGAGACACACAGGGCATGAGCGGGGGGTGGGCGGCGGGAGGGGTAGACACACGGGGCATGAGCAGGGGGTCGGGGGGGAGGGGAGAGACACACGGGGCATGAGCGGGGGATGGGCGGCAGGAGGGATAGAGACACGGGGCATGAGCGGGGGAGGGATAGACACATGGGGCATGAGCTGGGGGTGGGCGGCGGGAGGGATAGAGACATGGGGCATGAGTGGGGGGTGGGTGGCGGGAGGGATAGACACACGGGGCATGAGCGGGGGGTGGGCGGCGGGAGGGATAGACACACGGGGCATGAGCGGGGGTTGGGCGGTGGGAGGGATAGACACACGGGGCATGAGCGGGGGGTGGGCGGCGGGAGGGATAGACACCTGGGGCATGAGCGGGGGGTGGGCGGCGGGAGGGATAGACACACGGGGCATGAGCGGGGGTGGGCGGGAGGGATAGACACACGGGCATGAGCGGGGGTGGGCGGGAGGGATAGACACACAGGCATGAGCGGGGGGTGGGCGAGAGGGATAGACACACGGGTCATGAGCGGGGATAGTGGGCGGGAGGGATAGACACACGGGGCATGAGCGGGGGTGGGCAGCGGGATGGATAGACACACAGGGCATGAGCAGGGGTGGGCGGTGGGAGGGATAGACACACAGGGCATGAGCGGGGGTGGGGGATCGGGGAGAGATACACGGGGCATGAACGGGGGGTCGGGGGGAGGGAGAGACACATGGGGCATGATCGGGGGTGGGCCGCGGGAGGGATAGAGAAACGGGGCATGAGCGGGGAGTGGGCGGCGGGAGGGATAGAGACACGGGGCATGAGCCGGAGGAGGGATAGAGACACGGGGCATGAGCGGGGGGAGGGATAGAGAGACGGGGCATGAGCGGGGGGTGGGCGGCGAGAGGGATAGAGACATGGGGCATGAGCATGGGGAGGGATAGAGACATGGGGCATGAGCGGGGGTGGGCGGCGGAAGGGATAGACACACGGGGCATGAGCGGGGGGTGGGCGGCGGGAGGGATAGACACACGGGGCATGGGGTGGGCGGCGGGAGGGATAGACACACGGGGCATGAGCGGGGGGTGGGCGGCGGGAGGGATAGACACACGGGGTATGAGCGGGGGGTGGGCAGCAGGAGGGATAGACACACGGGGCATGAGCGGGAGGTGGGCGGCGGGAGGGATAGACACACGGGGCATGAGTGGGGGGTGGGCGACGGGAGGGATAGACACATGGGGCATGAGCGGGGGTGGCCGGTGGGAGGGTTAGACACACGGGGCATGAGTGGGGGGTGGGCGGCGGGAGGGATAGACACATGGGGCAAGAGCGGGGGGTGGGCGGCCGGAGGGATAGACACATGGGGCATGAGCGGGGGGTGGGTGGGAGGGATAGACACACGGGGCATGAGCGGGGGGTGGGTGGCGGGAGGGATAGACACACGGGGCATGAGCGGGGGGCGGCAGGAGGGATAGAAACACGGTGCATGAGTGGGGGGTGGGCAGCGGGAGGGATAGACACACGGGGCATGAGCGGGGGTGGGCGGCGGGAGGGATAGACAAACGGGGCATGAGCGGGGGTCAGAGGGTGGGGGGGAGGGCGGGGGCTGGGCGGCGGGAGGTATAGAGACACGGGGCATGAGCCGGGGGAGGGATAGACACACGGGGCATGAGCGGGGGGTGGGCAGCGGGAGGGATAGAGACACGGGGCATGAGCGGGGGGGATAGACACACGGGGTATGAGCGAGGGGTGGGCGGCGGGAGGGATAGACACATGGAGCATGAGCGGGGGGTGGCTGGCGGGAGGGATAGACACACGGGGCATGAGCGGGGGTGGGCGGCGGGAGGGATAGACACATGGGGCATGAGCGGGGGGTGGGCGGCGGAAGGGATAGACACACGGGGCATGAGCGGGGGGTGGGCGGCGGGAGGGATAGACACACAGGGCATGAGCGGGGGGAGGGATAGACACATGGGGCATGAGCGGGGAGTGGGTGGCGGGAGGAATAGACACACAGGGCATGAGCGGGGGGTGGGCAGCCGGAGGGATAGACACACGAGGCATGAGCGGGCGGTGGGCGGCAGGAGGGATAGACACACGGGGCATGAGCAGGGGTGGGCAGCGGGAGGGATAGAGACACGGGGCATGAGCGGGGGGATAGACACACGGGGCATGAGCGAGGGGTGGGCGGCGGGAGGGATAGACACATGGGGCATGAGCGGGGGGTGGCCGGCGGGAGGGATAGACACACGGGGCATGAGTGAGGAGTTGGGCGGCGGGAGGGATAGACACACGGGGCATGAGCGGGGGGGCGGCGGGAGGGATAGACACACGGCGCATAAGCGGGGGGTGGGCGGCGGGAGGGATAGACACACGGGGCATGAGCGGGGGGTGGGCGGCGGGAGGAATAGACACACGGGGCATGAGCGGGTGGTGGACGGCAGCAGGGAAAGACACACAGGGCATGAGCGGGGGGTGGGCGGCGGGAGGGATAGACACATGGGGCATGAGCGGGGGAAGGGAGGTGGGAGGGATAGACACACGGGGCATGAGCGGGGGTGGCCGGTGGGAGGGTTAGACACACGGGGCATGAGCGGGGGGTGGGCGGGAGGAATAGACACACGGGGCATGAGCGGGGGGTGGGCGGCGGGAGGGATAGACACACGGGGCATGAGTGGGGGGTGGGCGACGGGAGCGATAGACACACGGGGCATGAGTGGGGGGTGGGCGGCGGGAGGGATAGACACAAGGGGCATGAGCGGGGGGTGGGCGGAAGGAGGGATAGACACATGGGGCATGAGCGGGGGGTGGGGGGGAGGGATAGACACACGGGGCATGAGTGGGGGGTGGGCGGTGGGAGGGATAGAAACACGGGGCATGAGCGGGGGGTCAGTGGGTAGGGGGAAGGGGAGAGACACACTGGGCATGAGCAGGGGGTGGGTGGCGGGAGGGATAGACACACGGGGCATGAGCGGGGGGCGGCGGGAGGGATAGACACACGGTGCATGAGCCGGGGGTGGGCAGCGGGAGGGATAGACACACGGGGCATGAGCGGGGGGTGGGCGGCGGGAGGGATAGACAAACGGGGCATGAGCGGGGGTCAGAGGGTGGGGGGGAGGGCGGTGGGGTGGGCGGCGGGAGGTATAGAGACACGGGGCATGAGCGGGGGGAGGGATAGACACACAGGGCATGAGCGGGGGGTGGGCAGCCGGAGGGATAGAGACACGGGGCATGAGCGGCGGGGATAGACACACGGGGCATGAGCGAGGGGTGGGCGGCGGGAGGGATAGACACATGGGGAGCATGAGCGGGGGGTGGCCGGCGGGAGGGATAGACACACGGGTTATGAGCGGGGGTGGGCGGTGGGAGGGATAGACACATGGGGCATGAGCGGGGGGTAGGCGGCGGAAGGGATAGACACACGGGGCATGAGCGGGGGGTGGGCGGCGGGAGGGATAGACACACAGGGCATGAGCGGGGGGAGGGATAGACACATGGGGCATGAGCGGGGGGTGGGTGGCGGGAGGGATAGACACACAGGGCATGAGCAGGGGATGGGCAGCCGGAGGGATAGACACACGAGGCATGAGCGGGTGGTGGGCGGCAGGAGGGATAGACACACGGGGCATGAGCGGGGGTGGGCAGTGGGAGGGATAGAGACACGGGGCATGAGCGGCGGGATAGACACACGGGGCATGAGCGAGGGGTGGGCGGCGGGAGGGATAGACACATGGGGCATGGGCGGGGGGTGGCCGGCGGGAGGGATAGACACACGGGGCATGAGTGAGGGGTTGGGCGGCGGGAGGGATAGACACACGGGGCATGAGCGGGGGGCGGCGGGAGGGATAGACACACGGCGCATAAGCGGGGGGTGGGCGGCGGGAGGGATAGACACACGGGGCATGAGCGGGGGGTGGGCGGCGGGAGGGATAGACACACGGGGCATGAGCGGGTGGTGGACGGCAGCAGGGAAAGACACACAGGGCATGAGCGGGGGGTGGGCGGCGGGAGGGATAGACACACGGGGCCTGAGCGGGTGGTGGGCGGCGGGAGGGATAGACACACGGGGCATGGGCGGGGGGTGGACGGGAGGGAGAGACACACGGGGCATGAGCAGGTGGTGGGCGGCGGGAGGGATAGACACACGGGGCATGAGCGGGGGGTGGGCGGCGGGAGGGATAGAAACACGGGGCATGAGCGGCGGGAGGGATAGACACATGGGGCATGAGCGGGGGGTGGGCGGCGGGAGGGATCGAGACGCGGGGCATGAGTGGGGGTGGGCGGCGGGAGGGAAAGACACACGGGGCATGAGCGGGGGGAGGGATAGACACACGGGGCATGAGCAGCGGGTGGTCGGCGGGAGGGATAGAGACACGGGGCATGAGTGGGGGTGGGTGGCGAGAGGGATAGACACACGGGGCATGAGCGGGGGGTGGGCGGCGGGAGGGATAGACACATGGGGCATGAGCGGGGGGTGGGCGGCGGGAGGGATAGACACACGGGGCATGAGCGGGGGTTGGCGGGAGGGATAGACACACGGGCATGAGCGGGGGTGGGCGGGAGGGATAGGCGAGAGGGATAGACACACGGGTCATGAGCGGGGGGTGGGCGGCGGGAGGAATAGACATACGGGGGATGAGCGGGGGTGGGCGGGAGGGATAGACACACGGGCATGAGCACTGGGTGGGCGGGAGGGATAGACACTCATGGCATTAGTGGGGGGTGGGCCGGAGGGATAGACACACGGGGCATGAGCAGGGGGTGGGCGGCGGGAGGGATAGACACACGGGGCATGAGTGGGTGGTGGGCGGCGGGAGGGATAGACACACGGGGCATGAGCGGGGGGTGGGCGATGGGAGGGATAGACACACAGGGCATGAGCGAGGGGTGGGCGGAAGGGATAGACACACGGGCATGAGCGGGGAGTGGGCGGCTGGAGGGTTAGACACACGGGGCATGAGCGGGTGGTGGGCGGCGGGAGGGATAGACACACGGGGCATGAGCGGGGGGCGGCGGGAAGGATAGACACTCGGGGCATGAGCGGGGGTGGGCGGCGGGAGGGATAGACACACGGGGCATGAGCGGGGGGTGGGGGGCGGGAGGGATAGACACATGGGGCATGAGCGGGGGGTCGGGGGGTGCAGGGGGGTCGAGACACACAGGGCATGAGCCGGGGTGGGGGGAGGGGAGAGACACACGGGGCATGAGTTGGGGGTGGGCGGCGAGAGGGATAGACACACGGGGCTTGAGCGGGGGTGGGCGGCGGGAGGGATAGACACACGGGGTAGGAGCGGGGGGTGGGCGGCGGGAGGGATAGACACACGGGGCATGAGTGGGGGTGGACGGCGGGAGGGATAGAGACACGGGGCATGAGCGGGGGGTGGGCGGGCAGCGGCAGGGATAGAGACACGGGGCGTGAGCGGCTGCTGGAGGGATAGAGATACGGGGCATGAGCGGGGGGGTGGGCGGTGGGAAGGATAGACACACGGGACATGAGCAGGGGGGTTGGCAGCTGGAGGGATAGACACACAGGGAATGAGTGGGGGGAGGGCAGGAGGGAGGGATAGACACACGGGGCATGAGCGGGAGGGAGAGAGACAAACGGGGAATGAGCGGGGGATGGGCGGCGGGAGGGATAGACACACGGGGCATGTGCGGGGGGTGGGCGGCGGGACGGATAGACACACACGGGGCATGAGCGGGGGCTGGGCGGCGGGAGGGATAGACACACGGGGAATGAGCGAGGGGAGGGCGGGAGGGAGGGATAGACACACAGGGCATGAGCGGGGGGTGGGTGGCAGGAGGGATAGACACACGGGGCATGAGCAGGGGGTGGGCGGCAGGAGGGATAGACACACGGGGCATGAGCGGGGAGTGGGCGGGAGGAATAGACACACGGGGCATGAGCGGGGGGTGGGCTGCGGGAGGGATAGACACATGGGGCATGAGCGGGGGGTGGGCGGGAGGGATAGAGACACGGGACGGGGCATGAGCGGGGGGTGGACGGCGGGAGGGATACACACACGTGGCATGAGCGGGGGGTGGGAGGGATAGACACACGGGGAATGAGCGAGGGGAGGGCGGGAGGGAGGGATAGACACACAGGGCATGAGCGGGGGTGGGCGGCGGGAGGGATAGAGACACAGGGCATGAGCGGGGGGTGGTCGGCGGGAGGAATAGAGACACCGGGCATGAGCGGGGGAGGGATAGAGACACGAGGCATGATCGGGGGAGGGATAGAGGCACGGGGCATGAGTGGGGGGTGGCCGGCGGGAGGGATAGAGACACGGGGCATGGGCGGGGGGTGGACGGTGGGAGGGATAGACACACGGGGCATGAGCGGGGGGTCGGGGGTGGGGGGGAGGGGAGAGACACACAGGGCATGAGCGGGGGTGGGGGGAAGGGAGAGACACACCGGGCATGTGTGGAGGGTGGGCGGCTAGAGGGATAGACACACGGGGCTTGAGCAGGGGGTGGGCGGCGGGAGGGATAGACTCACGGAGTATGAGCGAGGGGAGGGCGGCGGGAGGGATAGACACACTGGGCAAGAGGGTGGGTGGGCAGCAGCAGGGATAGAGACACGGGGCATGAGCGGCGGGAGGGATAGAGACACAGGTCATGAGCGGGGGGTGGGCGGCGGGAGGGATAGACACACGGGGCATGAGCGGGGGGGTGGGCGGTTGTGAGGATAGACACACGGGACATGAGCGGGGGGTGGGCGGCTGGAGGGATAGACACACAGGGAATGAGCGGGGGGTGGGCGGGAGGGAGGGATAGACACACGGGGCATGAGCGGGAGGGAGAGAGACACACGGGGCATGGGTGGGGGGTGGGCGGCGGGAGGGATAGACACACGGGGCATGAGCGGCGGGTGGGCGGCAGGAGGGATAGACACATGGGGCATGAGCGGGGGGTGGGCGGGAGGGAGAGACACACACGTGGCATGAGCAGGTGGTCGGCGGCGGGAGGGATAGACACATGGGGCATGTGCGGGGGGTGGACGGCGGGAGGGATAGACACACGGGGCATGAGCGGGGGCTGGGCGGCGGGAGGGATAGACACACGGGGAATGAGCGAGGGGAGGGCGGGAGGGAGGGATAGACACACAGGGTATGAGCGGGGGGTGGGTGGCAGGAGGGATAGAGACATGGGGCATGAGCGGTGGGTGGGCGGCGGGAGGGATAGACACACGGGGCATGAGCGGGGGGTGGGCGGTGGTAAGGATAGACACACGGGACATGAGCGGGGGGGTGGGCGGCTGCAGGGATAGACACACAGGGAATGAGCGGGGGGTGGACGGGAGGGAGGGATAGACACACAGGGCATGAGCGGGAGGGAGCGAGACACACGGGGCATGAGCGGGGGGTGGGCGGCGGGAGGGATAGACACAAGGGGCATGAGCGGCGGGTGGGCGGCAGGAGGGTTAGACACATGGGGCATGAGCGGGGGGTGGGCGACAGGAGGGATAGACACACGGGGAATGAGCGAGGGGAGGGCGGGAGGGAGTGATAGACACACAGGGCATGAGCGGGGGGTGGGTGGCGGGAGGGATAGAGACACGGGGCATGAGCGGGGGTGGGCAGCGGGAGGGATAGAGACACGGGGCATGAGCGGTGGGTGGGCGGCGGGAGGGGTAGAGACACGGGGCATGAGCGGAGGAGGGATAGAGACACGGGGCATGAGCGGGGGAGGGATAGAGGCATGGCGCATGAGTGGGGGGAGGCCGGCAGGAGGGATAAACACACGGGGCATGGGCGGGGGGTGGGCGGCGGGAGGGATAGACACACGGGGCATGAGCGGGGGGTGGGCGGGAGGAATAGACACATGGGGCATGAGCGGGGGGTGGGCTGCGGGAGGGATAGACACATGGGGCATGAGCGGGGGGTGGACGGGAGGGATAAACACACGGGGCATGAGCATGGGTTGGGCGGCGGGAGGGATAGACACACGGGGCATGAGCGGGGGGTTGGGGGGTGGGGAGGAGGGGAGAGACACACACGGCATGATCGGGGGTGGGCGGAGGGAGGGATAGACTCACGGAGTATGAGCGAGGGGTTGGCGGCGGGAGGGATAGACACACTGGGCAAGAGGGTGGGTGGGCAGCAGCAGGGATAGAGACACGGGGCATGAGCGGCGGGAGGAATAGAGACACAGGTCATGAGCGGGGGGTGGGTGGCGGGAGGGAAAGACACACGTGGCATGAGCGGGGTGTGGGCAGTGGGAGGGATAGACACACGGGGAATGAGCGAGGGGAGGGCGTGAGGGAGGGATAGACACACAGGGCATGAGCGGGGGGTGGGCAGCGGGA
Source organism: Ambystoma mexicanum (assembly GCF_040938575.1). Lineage (NCBI taxonomy): Eukaryota > Metazoa > Chordata > Amphibia > Caudata > Ambystomatidae > Ambystoma > Ambystoma mexicanum. The sequence continues at coordinate 783,567,974 of NC_090935.1, read as the reverse complement.
GGGATAGAGACACGGGGCATGAGCGGGGGAGGGATAGAGGCACGGGGCATGAGTGGGGGGTGGGCGGCGGGAGGGATAGACACACAGGGCATGGGCGGGGGGTGGACGGTGGGAGGGATAGACACACGGGGCATGAGAGGGGGTGGGCGGGAGGAATAGACACTCTGGGCATGAGCGGGGGTGGGCAGCGGGAGGGATAGACACACGGAGTATGAGCGGGGGGTGGGCGGCGGGAGGGATATACATACGGGGCATGAGCGGGGGTGGGTGGCGGGAGGGATAGAGACACGGGGCATGAGTGAGGGGTGGGCAGGCGGCGGCAGGGATAGAGACACGGGGCATGAGCGGCGGGAGGGATAGAGACACAGGGCATGTGCGTGGGGTGGGCGGCGGGACGGATAGACATACGGGGCATGAGCAGGGGGGTGGGCGGTGGTAAGGATAGACACACGGGACATGAGCGGGGGGGTGTGCGGCTGAAGGGATAGACACACAGGGAATGAGCGGGGGGTGGACGGGAGGGAGGGATAGACACACGGGGCATGAGCGGGAGGGAGAGAGACACACGGGGCATGAGCATGAGCGGGGGGTGGGCGGCGGGAGGGATAGACACACGGGGAATGAGCGAGGGGAGGGCGGGAGGGAGTGATAGACACACAGGGAATGAGCGGGGGGTGGGTGGCGGGAGGGATAGAGACACGGGGCATGAGCGGGGGTGGGCAGCGGGAGGGATAGAGACACGGGGCATGAGCGGTGGGTGGGCGGCGGGAGGGGTAGAGACACGGGGCATGAGCGGGGGAGGGATAGAGACACGGGGCATGAGCGGGGGAGGGATAGAGGCATGGCGCATGAGTGGGGGGAGGCCGGCAGGGGGGATAAACACACGGGGCATGGGCGGGGGGTGGGCAGCGGGATGGATAGACACACAGGGCATGAGCAGGGGTGGGCGGTGGGAGGGATAGACACACAGGGCATGAGCGGGGGTGGGGGATCGGGGAGAGATACACGGGGCATGAACGGGGGGTCGGGGGGGAGGGAGAGACACATGGGGCATGATCGGGGGTGGGCCGCGGGAGGGATAGAGAAACGGGGCATGAGCGGGGAGTGGGCGGCGGGAGGGATAGAGACACGGGGCATGAGCCGGAGGAGGGATAGAGACACGGGGCATGAGCGGGGGAGGGATAGAGAGACGGGGCATGAGCGGGGGGTGGGCGGCGAGAGGGATAGAGACATGGGGCATGAGCATGGGGAGGGATAGAGACATGGGGCATGAGCGGGGGTGGGCGGCGGAAGGGATAGACACACGGGGCATGAGCGGGGGGTGGGCGGCGGGAGGGATAGACACACGGGGCATGGGGTGGGCGGCGGGAGGGATAGACACACGGGGCATGAGCGGGGGGTGGGCGGCGGGAGGGATAGACACACGGGGTATGAGCGGGGTGTGGGCAGCAGGAGGGATAGACACACGGGGCATGAGCGGGAGGTGGGCGGCGGGAGGGATAGACACACGGGGCATGAGTGGGGGGTGGGCGACGGGAGGGATAGACACATGGGGCATGAGCGGGGGTGGCCGGTGGGAGGGTTAGACACACGGGGCATGAGTGGGGGGTGGGCGGCGGGAGGGATAGACACATGGGGCAAGAGCGGGGGGTGGGCGGCCGGAGGGATAGACACATGGGGCATGAGCGGGGGGTGGGTGGGAGGGATAGACACACGGGGCATGAGCGGGGGGTGGGTGGCGGGAGGGATAGAGACACGGGGCATGAGCGGGGGGCGGCAGGAGGGATAGAAACACGGTGCATGAGTGGGGGGTGGGCAGCGGGAGGGATAGACACACGGGGCATGAGCGGGGGTGGGCGGCGGGAGGGATAGACAAACGGGGCATGAGCGGGGGTCAGAGGGTGGGGGGGAGGGCGGGGGCTGGGCGGCGGGAGGTATAGAGACACGGGGCATGAGCCGGGGGAGGGATAGACACACGGGGCATGAGCGGGGGGTGGGCAGCGGGAGGGATAGAGACACGGGGCATGAGCGGGGGGGATAGACACACGGGGTATGAGCGAGGGGTGGGCGGCGGGAGGGATAGACACATGGAGCATGAGCGGGGGGTGGCTGGCGGGAGGGATAGACACACGGGGCATGAGCGGGGGTGGGCGGCGGGAGGGATAGACACATGGGGCATGAGCGGGGGGTGGGCGGCGGAAGGGATAGACACACGGGGCATGAGCGGGGGGTGGGCGGCGGGAGGGATAGACACACAGGGCATGAGCGGGGGGAGGGATAGACACATGGGGCATGAGCGGGGAGTGGGTGGCGGGAGGAATAGACACACAGGGCATGAGCGGGGGGTGGGCAGCCGGAGGGATAGACACACGAGGCATGAGCGGGCGGTGGGCGGCAGGAGGGATAGACACACGGGGCATGAGCAGGGGTGGGCAGCGGGAGGGATAGAGACACGGGGCATGAGCGGGGGGATAGACACACGGGGCATGAGCGAGGGGTGGGCGGCGGGAGGGATAGACACATGGGGCATGAGCGGGGGGTGGCCGGCGGGAGGGATAGACACACGGGGCATGAGTGAGGAGTTGGGCGGCGGGAGGGATAGACACACGGGGCATGAGCGGGGGGGCGGCGGGAGGGATAGACACACGGCGCATAAGCGGGGGGTGGGCGGCGGGAGGGATAGACACACGGGGCATGAGCGGGGGGTGGGCGGCGGGAGGAATAGACACACGGGGCATGAGCGGGTGGTGGACGGCAGCAGGGAAAGACACACAGGGCATGAGCGGGGGGTGGGCGGCGGGAGGGATAGACACATGGGGCATGAGCGGGGGAAGGGAGGTGGGAGGGATAGACACACGGGGCATGAGCGGGGGTGGCCGGTGGGAGGGTTAGACACACGGGGCATGAGCGGGGGGTGGGCGGGAGGGATAGACACACGGGGCATGAGCGGGGGGTGGGCGGCGGGAGGGATAGACACACGGGGCATGAGTGGGGGGTGGGCGACGGGAGCGCTAGACACACGGGGCATGAGTGGGGGGTGGGCGGCGGGAGGGATAGACACAAGGGGCATGAGCGGGGGGTGGGCGGAAGGAGGGATAGACACATGGGGCATGAGCGGGGGGTGGGTGGGAGGGATAGACACACGGGGCATGAGTGGGGGGTGGGCGGTGGGAGGGATAGAAACACGGGGCATGAGCGGGGGGTCAGTGGGTAGGGGGAAGGGGAGAGACACACTGGGCATGAGCAGGGGGTGGGTGGCGGGAGGGATAGACACACGGGGCATGAGCGGGGGGCGGCGGGAGGGATAGACACACGGTGCATGAGCCGGGGGTGGGCAGCGGGAGGGATAGACACACGGGGCATGAGCGGGGGGTGGGCGGCGGGAGGGATAGACAAACGGGGCATGAGCGGGGGTCAGAGGGTGGGGGGGAGGGCGGTGGGGTGGGCGGCGGGAGGTATAGAGACACGGGGCATGAGCGGGGGAGGGATAGACACACAGGGCATGAGCGGGGGGTGGGCAGCCGGAGGGATAGAGACACGGGGCATGAGCGGGGGGGATAGACACACGGGGCATGAGCGAGGGGTGGGCGGCGGGAGGGATAGACACATGGGGAGCATGAGCGGGGGGTGGCCGGCGGGAGGGATAGACACATGGGGCATGAGCGGGGGGTGGGCGGCGGAAGGGATAGACACACGGGGCATGAGCGGGGGGTGGGCGGCGGGAGGGATAGACACATGGGGCATGAGCGGGGGGTGGGCGGCGGAAGGGATAGACACACGGGGCATGAGCGGGGGGTGGGCGGCGGGAGGGATAGACACACAGGGCATGAGCGGGGGGAGGGATAGACACATGGGGCATGAGCGGGGGGTGGGTGGCGGGAGGGATAGACACACAGGGCATGAGCAGGGGATGGGCAGCCGGAGGGATAGACACACGAGGCATGAGCGGGCGGTGGGCGGCAGGAGGGATAGACACACGGGGCATGAGCGGGGGTGGGCAGTGGGAGGGATAGAGACACGGGGCATGAGCGGCGGGATAGACACACGGGGCATGAGCGAGGGGTGGGCGGCGGGAGGGATAGACACATGGGGCATGGGCGGGGGGTGGCCGGCGGGAAGGATAGACACACGGGGCATGAGTGAGGGGTTGGGCGGCGGGAGGGATAGACACACGGGGCATGAGCGGGGGGGCGGCGGGAGGGATAGACACACGGCGCATAAGCGGGGGGTGGGCGGCGGGAGGGATAGACACACGGGGCATGAGCGGGGGGTGGGCGGCGGGAGGGATAGACACACGGGGCATGAGCGGGTGGTGGACGGCAGCAGGGAAAGACACACAGGGCATGAGCGGGGGGTGGGCGGCGGGAGGGATAGACACACGGGGCCTGAGCGGGTGGTGGGCGGCGGGAGGGATAGACACACGGGGCATGGGCGGGGGGTGGACGGGAGGGAGAGACACACGGGGCATGAGCAGGTGGTGGGCGGCGGGAGGGATAGACACACGGGGCATGAGCGGGGGGTGGGCGGCGGGAGGGATAGAAACACGGGGCATGAGCGGCGGGAGGGATAGACACATGGGGCATGAGCGGGGGGTGGGCGGCGGGAGGGATCGAGACGCGGGGCATGAGTGGGGGTGGGCGGCGGGAGGGAAAGACACACGGGGCATGAGCGGGGGGAGGGATAGACACACGGGGCATGAGCAGCGGGTGGTCGGCGGGAGGGATAGAGACACGGGGCATGAGTGGGGGTGGGTGGCGAGAGGGATAGACACACGGGGCATGAGCGGGGGGTGGGCGGCGGGAGGGATAGACACATGGGGCATGAGCGGGGGGTGGGCGGCGGGAGGGATAGACACACGGGGCATGAGCGGGGGTTGGCGGGAGGGATAGACACACGGGCATGAGCGGGGGTGGGCGGGAGGGATAGGCGAGAGGGATAGACACACGGGTCATGAGCGGGGGGTGGGCGGCGGGAGGAATAGACATACGGGGGATGAGCGGGGGTGGGCGGGAGGGATAGACACACGGGCATGAGCACTGGGTGGGCGGGAGGGATAGACACTCATGGCATGAGTGGGGGGTGGGCCGGAGGGATAGACACACGGGGCATGAGCAGGGGGTGGGCGGCGGGAGGGATAGACACACGGGGCATGAGTGGGTGGTGGGCGGCGGGAGGGATAGACACACGGGGCATGAGCGGGGGGTGGGCGATGGGAGGGATAGACACACAGGGCATGAGCGAGGGGTGGGCGGAAGGGATAGACACACGGGCATGAGCGGGGAGTGGGCGGCTGGAGGGTTAGACACACGGGGCATGAGCGGGTGGTGGGCAGCGGGAGGGATAGACACACGGGGCATGAGCGGGGGGCGGCGGGAAGGATAGACACTCGGGGCATGAGCGGGGGTGGGCGGCGGGAGGGATAGACACACGGGGCATGAGCGGGGGGTGGGGGGCGGGAGGGATAGACACATGGGGCATGAGCGGGGGGTCGGAGGGTGCAGGGGGGTCGAGACACACAGGGCATGAGCCGGGGTGGGTGGAGGGGAGAGACACACGGGGCATGAGTTGGGGGTGGGCGGCGAGAGGGATAGACACACGGGGCTTGAGCGGGGGTGGGCGGCGGGAGGGATAGACACACGGGGTAGGAGCGGGGGGTGGGCGGCAGGAGGGATAGACACACGGGGCATGAGCGGGGGTGGACGGCGGGAGGGATAGAGACACGGGGGATGAGCGGGGGGTGGGCGGGCAGCGGCAGGGATAGAGACACGGGGCGTGAGCGGCTGCTGGAGGGATAGAGATACGGGGCATGAGCGGGGGGGTGGGCGGTGGGAAGGATAGACACACGGGACATGAGCAGGGGGGTTGGCAGCTGGAGGGATAGACACACAGGGAATGAGTGGGGGGAGGGCAGGAGGGAGGGATAGACACACGGGGCATGAGCGGGAGGGAGAGAGACAAACGGGGAATGAGCGGGGGATGGGCGGCGGGAGGGATAGACACACGGGGCATGTGCGGGGGGTGGGCGGCGGGACGGATAGACACACACGGGGCATGAGCGGGGGCTGGGCGGCGGGAGGGATAGACACACGGGGAATGAGCGAGGGGAGGGCGGGAGGGAGGGATAGACACACAGGGCATGAGCGGGGGGTGGGTGGCAGGAGGGATAGACACACGGGGCATGAGCAGGGGGTGGGCGGCAGGAGGGATAGACACACGGGGCATGAGCGGGGGGTGGGCGGCGAAAGGGATAGACACACGGGGCATGAGCGGGGGTGGGCGGCGGGAGGAATAGACACACGGGGTATGAGCGGGGGGTGGGCGGCGGGAGAGATAGACACACGGGGCATGAGCGGGGGCGGGCGGCGGGAGAGATGGAGACACAGGGCATGAGCGGGGGGTGGGCGGGCGGTGACAGGGATAGAGACACGGGGCATGAGCGGGGGGCGGGCAGCGAGAGGGATAGAGACACGGGGCATGAGCGGGGGGTGTGGGCGGCAAGAGGGATAGAGACACGGGGCATGAGCAGGGGAGGGATAGAGACACGGGACATGAGCGGGTGAGGGATAGAGGCATGGCGCATGAGTGTGGGGTGGCCGGCAGGAGGGATAAACACGCGGGGGGTGGGCGGCGGGAGGGATAGACACACGGGGCATGAGCGGGGAGTGGGCGGGAGGAATAGACACACGGGGCATGAGCGGGGGGTGGGCTGCGGGAGGGATAGACACATGGGGCATGAGCGGGGGGTGGGCGGGAGGGATAGAGACACGGGACGGGGCATGAGCGGGGGGTGGACGGCGGGAGGGATACACACACGTGGCATGAGTGGGGGGTGGGAGGGATAGACACACGGGGAATGAGCGAGGGGAGGGCGGGAGGGAGGGATAGACACACAGGGCATGAGCGGGGGTGGGCGGCGGGAGGGATAGAGACACAGGGCATGAGCGGGGGGTGGTCGGCGGGAGGAATAGAGACACCGGGCATGAGCGGGGGAGGGATAGAGACACGAGGCATGATCGGGGGAGGGATAGAGGCACGGGGCATGAGTGGGGGGTGGCCGGCGGGAGGGATAGAGACACGGGGCATGGGCGGGGGGTGGACGGTGGGAGGGATAGACACAAGGGGCATGAGCGGGGGGTGGGCAGGAGGAATAGACACTCGGGGCATGAGCGGGGGTGGGCAGCGGGATGGATAGACACACGGGGCATGAGCGGGGGGTCGGGGGTGGGGGGGAGGGGAGAGACACACAGGGCATGAGCGGGGGTGGGGGGAGGGGAGAGACACACCGGGCATGTGTGGAGGGTGGGCGGCTAGAGGGATAGACACACGGGGCTTGAGCAGGGGGTGGGCGGCGGGAGGGATAGACTCACGGAGTATGAGCGAGGGGAGGGCGGCGGGAGGGATAGACACACTGGGCAAGAGGGTGGGTGGGCAGCAGCAGGGATAGAGACACGGGGCATGAGCGGCGGGAGGGATAGAGACACAGGTCATGAGCGGGGGGTGGGCGGCGGGAGGGATAGACACATGGGGCATGAGCGGGGGGGTGGGCGGTTGTGAGGATAGACACACGGGACATGAGCGGGGGATGGGCGGCTGGAGGGATAGACACACAGGGAATGAGCGGGGGGTGGGCGGGAGGGAGGGATAGACACACGGGGCATGAGCGGGAGGGAGAGAGACACACGGGGCATGGGTGGGGGGTGGGCGGCGGGAGGGATAGACACACGGGGCATGAGCGGCGGATGGGCGGCAGGAGGGATAGACACATGGGGCATGAGCGGGGGGTGGGCGGGAGGGAGAGACACACACGTGGCATGAGCAGGTGGTCGGCGGCGGGAGGGATAGACACATGGGGCATGTGCGGGGGGTGGACGGCGGGAGGGATAGACACACGGGGCATGAGCGGGGGCTGGGCGGCGGGAGGGATAGACACACGGGGAATGAGCGAGGGGAGGGCGGGAGGGAGGGATAGACACACAGGGTATGAGCGGGGGGTGGGTGGCAGGAGGGATAGAGACATGGGGCATGAGCGGTGGGTGGGCGGCGGGAGGGATAGACACACGGGGCATGAGCGGGGGGGTGGGCGGTGGTAAGGATAGACACACGGGACATGAGCGGGGGGGTGGGCGGCTGCAGGGATAGACACACAGGGAATGAGCGGGGGGTGGACGGGAGGGAGGGATAGACACACAGGGCATGAGCGGGAGGGAGAGAGACACACGGGGCATGAGCGGGGGGTGGGCGGTGGGAGGGATAGACACAAGGGGCATGAGCGGCGGGTGGGCGGCAGGAGGGTTAGACACATGGGGCATGAGCGGGGGGTGGGCGACAGGAGGGATAGACACACGGGGAATGAGCGAGGGGAGGGCGGGAGGGAGTGATAGACACACAGGGCATGAGCGGGGGGTGGGTGGCGGGAGGGATAGAGACACGGGGCATGAGCGGGGGTGGGCAGCGGGAGGGATAGAGACACGGGGCATGAGCGGTGGGTGGGCGGCGGGAGGGGTAGAGACACGGGGCATGAGCGGAGGAGGGATAGAGACACGGGGCATGAGCGGGGGAGGGATAGAGGCATGGCGCATGAGTGGGGGGAGGCCGGCAGGAGGGATAAACACACGGGGCATGGGCGGGGGGTGGGCGGCGGGAGGGATAGACACACGGGGCATGAGCGGGGGTGGGCGGGAGGAATAGACACATGGGGCATGAGCGGGGGGTGGGCTGCGGGAGGGATAGACACATGGGGCATGAGCGGGGGGTGGACGGGAGGGATAAACACACGGGGCATGAGCATGGGTTGGGCGGCGGGAGGGATAGACACACGGGGCATGAGCGGGGGGTTGGGGGGTGGGGAGGAGGGGAGAGACACACACGGCATGATCGTGGGTGGGCGGAGGGAGGGATAGACTCACGGAGTATGAGCGAGGGGTTGGCGGCGGGAGGGATAGACACACTGGGCAAGAGGGTGGGTGGGCAGCAGCAGGGATAGAGACACGGGGCATGAGCGGCGGGAGGGATAGAGACACAGGTCATGAGCGGGGGGTGGGTGGCGGGAGGGATAGACACACGTGGCATGAGCGGGGTGTGGGCAGTGGGAGGGATAGACACACGGGGAATGAGCGAGGGGAGGGCGTGAGGGAGGGATAGACACACAGGGCATGAGCGGGGGGTGGGCAGCGGGAGGGATAGAGACACGGGGCATGAGCGGGGGAGGGATAGAGGCACGGGGCATGAGTGGGGGGTGGGCGGCGGGAGGGATAGACACACAGGGCATGGGCGGGGGGTGGACGGTGGGAGGGATAGACACACGGGGCATGAGCGGGGGGTGGGCGGGAGGAATAGACACTCTGGGCATGATAGGGGGTGGGCAGCGGGAGGGATAGACACACGGAGTATGAGCGGGGGGTGGGCGGCGGGAGGGATATACATACGGGGCATGAGCGGGGGTGGGTGGCGGGAGGGATAGAGACACGGGGCATGAGTGGGGGGTGGGCAGGCGGCGGCAGGGATAGAGACACGGGGCATGAGCGGCGGGAGGGATAGAGACACAGGGCATGTGCGTGGGGTGGGCGGCGGGACGGATAGACATACGGGGCATGAGCGGGGGGGTGGGCGGTGGTAAGGATAGACACACGGGACATGAGCGGGGGGGTGTGCGGCTGAAGGGATAGACACACAGGGAATGAGCGGGGGGTGGACGGGAGGGAGGGATAGACACACGGGGCATGAGCGGGAGGGAGAGAGACACACGGGGCATGAGCGGGGGGTGGGTGGCGGGAGGGATAGACACATGGGGCATGAGCGGCGGGTGGGCGGCAGGAGGGATAGACACATGGGGCATGAGCGGGGGGTGGGCGGCGGGAGGGATAGACACACGGGGAATGAGCGAGGGGAGGGCGGGAGGGAGTGATAGACACACAGGGCATGAGCGGGGGGTGGGTGGCGGGAGGGATAGAGACACGGGGCATGAGCGGGGGTGGGCAGCGGGAGGGATAGAGACACGGGGCATGAGCGGTGGGTGGGCGGCGGGAGGGGTAGAGACACGGGGCATGAGCGGGGGAGGGATAGAGACACGGGGCATGAGCGGGGGAGGGATAGAGGCATGGCGCATGAGTGGGGGGAGGCCGGCAGGGGGGATAAACACACGGGGCATGGGCGGGGGGTGGGCGGCGTTTGGGATAGACACACGGGGCATGAGCGGGGGGTGGGCGGGAGGAATAAACACATGGGGCATGAGCGGGGGGTGGGCTGCGGGAGGGATAGACACATGGGGCATGAGCGGGGGGTGGGCGGGAGGGATAAACACACGGGGCATGAGCAGGGGTTGGGCGGCGGGAGGAATAGACACATGGGGCATGAGCGGGGGGTGGGTGGCGGGAGGGATAGACACACGTGGCATGAGCGGGGTGTGGGCGGTGGGAGGGATAGACACACGGGGCATGAACGGGGGTGGGCGGCGGAAGGGATAGACACACGGAGTATGAGCGGGGGGTGGGCGGCGGGGGGGATAGACACACGGGGCATGAGCGGGGGTGGTGGTGGGAGGGATAGAGACACGGGGCATGAGTGGGGGATGGGCAGGCGGCGGCAGGGATAGAGACACGGGGCATGAGCGGCGGGAGGGGTAGAGACACAGGGCATGAGCGGGGGGTGGGCGGTGGTAAGGATAGACACACGGGACATGAGCGGGGGGTTGGGCGGGTGGAGGGATAGACACACTGGGAATTAGTGGGGGGTGGGCGGGAGGGAGGGATACACACGGGGCATGAGCGGGAGGGAGAGAGACACATGGGGCATGAGCGGGGGGTGGGCGGCAGGAGGGATAGACACATGGGGCATGAGCGGCGGGTGGGCGGCAGGAGGGATAGACACATGGGGCATGCGTGGGGGGTGGGTGGCGGGAGGGACAGACACACAGGGAATGAGCGAGGGTAGGGCGGGAGGGAGGGATAGACACACAGGACATGAGCGGGGGGTGGGTGGCGGGAGGGGTAGAGACACGGGGCATGAGCGGGGGAGGGATAGAGACACGGGGCATGAGCGGGGGAGGGATAGAGGCATGGCGCATGAGTGGGGGAGGCCGGCAGGACGGATAAACACACGGGGCATGAGCGGGGGGTGGGCTGCGGGAGGGATAGACACATGGGGCATGAGCGGGGGGTAGGCGGGAGGGATAAACACACGGTGCATGAGCAGGGGTTGGGCAGCGGGAGGGATAGACACATGGGGCATGAGCAGAGGGTGGGTGGAGGGAGGGATAGACACACGTGGCATGAGCGGGGTGTGGGCGGTGGGAGGGATAGACACACAGGGAATGAGCGAGGGGAGGGCGTGAGGGAGGGATAGACACACAGGGCATGAGCGGGGGGTGGGCAGCGGAGGGATAGAGACACAGGGCACGAGCGGGGGGTGGTCGGCGGGAGGGATGGAGACACAGGGCATGAGCGGGGGAGTGATAGAGACACGGGGCATGAGCGGGGAGGGATAGAGGCACGGGGCATGAGTGGGGGGCCGGCGGGAGGGATAGACACACGGGGCATGGGCGGGGGGTGGACGGGAGGGAGAGACACACGGGGCATGAGCAGGTGGTGGGCGGCGGGAGGGATAGACACATGGGGCATGTGCGGGGGGTGGGCGGCGGGAGGGATAGACACACGGGGCATGAGCAGGGGGTGGGCGGCGGGAGGGATAGACACACGGGGAATGAGCGAGGGGAGGGCGGGATAGACACACAGGGCATGAGCGTGGGGGTGGGTGGCGGGAGGGATAGAGTCACGGGGCATGAGCGGTGGGTGGGCGGTGGGAGGGGTAGAGACACGGGGCATGAGCGGGGGAGGGATAGAGACACGGGGCATGAGCAGGGGAGGGATAGAGGCGTGGCGCATGAGTGGGGGGAGGCCGGCAACAGGGATAAACACACGGGGCATGGGCGGGTGGTGGGCGGCGGGAGGGATAGACACACGGGGCATGAGCGGGGGGAGGGCGGGAGGAATAGACACACGGGGCATGAGCGGGGGGTGGGCTGCGGGAGGGATAGACACATGGGGCATGAGCGGGGGGTGGGCGGGAGGGATAAACACACGGGGCGTGAGCAGGGGTTGGGCGGCGGGAGGGATAGACATATGGGGCATGAGCGGGGGGTGGGTGGCGGGAGAGATAGAGACACAGGGCACGAGCGGGGGGTGGACGGTGGGAGGGATAGACACACGGGGCATGAGCGGGGATGGGCAGGAGGAATAGACACTCGGGGCATGAGCAGGGGGTGGGCTGCGGGATGGATAGACACACGGGGCATGAGCGGGGTGGGGGTAGGGGAGAGACACACCGGGCATGAGTGGGGGGTGGGCGGCGAGAGGGATAGACACACGGGGCTTGAGCAGGGGGTGGGCGGTGGAGGGATAGACACACGGGGCATGAGCGGGGGGTGGGCGGCGGGAGGGATAGACACACGGGGCATGAGCGGGGGTGGGCAGCGGGAGGGATAGAGACACGGGGCATGAGTGGGGGGTGGGCAGGCGGCGGCAGGGATAGAGACACTGGACATGAGCGGCGGGAGGGATAGAGACACAGGGCATGTGCGGGGGGTGGGCGGCGGGGCGGATAGACACACGGGGCATGAGCGGGGGGGTGGGCGGTGGTAAGGATAGACACACGGGACATGAGCGGGGGGGTGTGCGGCTGGAGGGATAGACACACAGGGAATGAGCGGGGGGTGGACGGGAGGGAGGGATAGACACACGGGGCATGAGCGGGAGGGAGAGAGACACACGGGGCATGAGCGGGGGGTGGGCGGCGGGAGGGATAGACACATGGGGCATGAGCGGCGGGTGGGCGGCAGGAGGGATAGACACATGGGGCATGAGCGGAGGGTGGGCGGCGGGAGGGATAGACACACGGAGAATGAGCGAGGGGAGGGCGGGAGGGAGTGATAGACACACAGGGCATGAGCGGGGGGTGGGTGGCGGGAGGGATAGAGACACGGGGCATGAGCGGGGGTGGGCAGCGGGAGGGATAGAGACACAGGGCATGAGCGGTGGGTGGGCGGCGGGAGGGGTAGAGACACGGGGCATGAGCGGAGGAGGGATAGAGACACGGGGCATGAGCGGGGGAGGGATAGAGGCATGGCGCATGAGTGTGGGGAGGCCGGCAGGAGGGATAAACACACGGGGCATAGGCGGGGGGTGGGCAGCGTTCGGGATAGACACACGGGGCATGAGCGGGGGGTGGGCGGGAGGAATAGACACATGGGGCATGAGCGGGGGGTGGGCTGCGGGAGGGATAGACACATGGGGCATGAGCGGGGGGTGGGCGGGAGGGATAAACACACGGGGCATGAGCAGGGGTTGGGCGGCGGGAGGAATAGACACATGGTGCATGAGCGGGGGGTGGGTGGCGGGAGGGATAGACACACGTGGCATGAGCGGGGTGTGGGCGGTGGAAGGGATAGACACACGGGGAATGAGCGAGGGGAGGGCTTGAGGGAGGGATAGACACACAGGGCATGAGCGGGGGGTGGGCAGCGGGAGGGATAGAGACACGGGGCTTGAGCGGGGGAGGGATAGAGGCACGGGGCATGAGTGGGGGTGGGCGGCGGGAGGGATAGACACACGGGGCATGGGCGGGGGGTGGACGGTGGGAGGGATAGACACACGGGGCATGAGCGGGGGGTGGGCGGGAGGAATAGACACTCTGGGCATGAGCGGGGGGTGGGCAGCGGGAGGGATAGACACACGGGGCATGAGCGGGGGGTCGAGGGGTGGGGGGAGGGGAGAGACACACAGGGCATGAGCGGGGGTGGGGGGAGGGGAGAGACACACCGGGCATGAGTGGGGGGTGGCCGGCGAGAGGGATAGACACACAGGGCTTGAGCAGGGGGTGGGCGGCGGGCGGGATAGACACACGGGGCATGAGCGGGGGGTGGGTGGCGGGAGGGATAGACACACGGGGCATGAGCGGGGGTGGGTGGCGGGAGGGATAGACTCATGGAGTATGAGCGAGGGGTGGGTGGCGGGAGGGATAGACACACGGGGCAAGAGGGTGGGTGGGCAGCAGCAGGGATAGACACATGGGGCATGAGCAGGGGGTGGGCGGTGGGAGGGATAGACACACAGGGAATGAGTGAGGGGAGGGCGTGAGGGAGGGATAGACACACAGGGCATGAGCGGGGGCGGGCGGCGGGAGGGATAGACTCACGGAGTATGAGCGAGGGGTGGGCGGCGGGAGGGATAAACACACGGGGCATGAGCAGGGGTTGGGCAGCGGGAGGGATAGACACATGGGGCATGAGCAGGGGGTGGGTGGCGGGAGGGATAGACACACGTGGCATGAGGGGGTGTGGGCGGTGGGAGGGATAGACACACAGGGAATGAGCGAGGGGAGGGCGTGAGGGAGGGATAGACACACAGGGCATGAGCGGGGGGTGGGCAGCGGGAGGGATAGAGACACAGGGCACGAGCGGGGGGAGGTCGGCGGGAGGGATGGAGACACAGGGCATGAGCGGGGGAGTGATAGAGACACGGGGCATGAGCGGGGGAGGGATAGAGGCACGGGGCATGAGTGGGGGGTGGGCGGCGGGAGGGATAGACACACGGGGCATGGGCGGGAGGGAGAGACACACGGGGCATGAGCAGGTGGTGGGCGGCGGGAGGGATAGACACATGGGGCATGTGCGGGGGCTGGGCGGCGGGAGGGATAGACACACGGGGCATGAGCGGGGGTGGGCGGCGGGAGGGATAGACACACAGGGAATGAGTGAGGGGAGGGCGGGATAGACACACAGGGCATGAGCGGGGTGTGGGTGGCGGGAGGGATAGAGTCACGGGGCATGAGCGGTGGGTGGGCGGCGGGAGGGGTAGAGACATGGGGCATGAGCGGGGGAGGGATAGAGGCATGGCGCATGAATGGGGGGAGGCCGGCAACAGGGATAAACACACGGGGCATGGGCGGGGGGTGGGCGGCGGGAGGGATAGACACACGGGGCATGAGCGGGGGGTGGGCGGGAGGAATAGACACACGGGGCATGAGCGGGGGGTGGGCTGCGGGAGGGATAGATACATGGGGCAGAGCGGGGGGTGGGCGGGAGGGATAAACACACGGGGCATGAGCAGGGGTTGGGCGGCGGGAGGGATAGACACATGGGGCATGAGCGGGGGTGGGTGGTGGGAGAGATAGAGACACAGAGCACGAGCGAGGGGTGGACGGTGGGAGGGATAGACACACGGGACATGAGCGGGGGGTGGGCAGGAGGAATAGACACTCGGGGCATGAGCAGAGGGTGGGCTGCGGGATGGATAGACACACGGGGCATGAGCGGGGGGTGGGCGGCGGGAGGGATAGACACACGGTGCATGAGCGGGGGGGTCAGGGGGTGGGGGCAGGGAGAGACACACCGGGCATGAGTGGGGGGTGGGCGGCGAGAGGGATAGACACATGGGGCTTGAGCAGGGGGTGGGCGGCGGGAGGGATAGACACACGGGGCATGAGCGGGGGGTGGGCGGCGGGAGGGATAGACACACGGGGAATGAGCGGGGGTGGGCAGCGGGAGGGATAGACACACGGAGTATGAGCGGGGGGTGGGCGGCGGGAGGGATATACACACGGGGCATGAGCGGGGGTGGGTGGCGGGAGGGATAGAGACACGGGGCATGAGTGGGGGGTGGGCAGGCGGCGGCAGGGATAGAGACACGGGGCATGAGCGGCGGGAGGGATAGAGACACAGGGTATGTGTGGGGGGTGGGCGGCGGGACGGATAGACACACGGGGCATGAGAGGGGGCTGGGCGGTGGTAAGGATAGACACACGGGACATGAGCGGGGGGGTGGGCGGCTGGAGGGATAGACACACAGGGAATGAGTGGGGGGTGGACGGGAGGGAGGGATAGACACACGGGGCATGAGCGGGAGCGAGAGAGACAGACGGGGCATGAGCGGGGGGTGGGCGGCGGGAGGGATAGACACATGGGGCATGAGCGGCGGGTGGGTGGCAGGAGGGATAGACACATGGGGTATGAGCGGGGGTGGGCGGCGGGAGGGATAGACACACGGGGAATGAGCGAGAGGAGGACGGGAGGGAGTGATAGACACACAGGGCATGAGCTGGCAGCTGCTTGGCGGGAGGGATAGAGACACGGGGCATGAGCGGTGGCTGGGCGGCGGGAGGGGTAGAGACACGGGGCATGAGCGGGGGAGGGATAGAGGCATGGCACATGAGTGGGGGGAGGCCGGCAGGAGGGATAAACACACGGGGCATGGGCGGGGGGTGGGCGGCGGGAGGGATAGACACACGGGGCATGAGCGGGTGGTGGGCGGGAGGAATAGACACATGGGGCATGAGCGGGGGGTGGGCTGCGGGAGGGATAGACACATGGGGCATGAGCGGGGGGTGGGCGGGAGGGATAAACACACGGGGCATGAGCAGGGGTTGGGCGGCGGGAGGAATAGACACATGGGGCATGAGCGGGGGGTGGGTGGCGGGAGGGATAGACACACGTGGCATGAGCGGGGTGTGGGCGGTGGGAGGGATAGACACACGGGGAATGAGCGAGGGGAGGGCGTGAGGGAGGGATAGACACACAGGGCATGAGCGGGGGGTGGGCAGCGGGAGGGATAGAGACACGGGGCATGAGCGGGGGAGGGATAGAGGCACGGGGCATGAGTGGGGGGTGGGCGGCGGGAGGGATAGACACACGGGGCATGGGCGAGGGGTGGACGGTGGGAGGAATAGACACACGGGGCTTGAGCGGGGGGTGGGCGGGAGGACCAGACACTCTGGGCATGAGCGGGGGGTGGGCAGCAGGAGGGATAGACACACGGGGCATGAGCGGGGGGTCGAGGGGTGGGGGGGAGGGGCGAGACACACAGGGCATGAGCGGGGGTGGGGGAGGGGAGAGACACACCGGGCATGAGTGGGGGTTGGGCGGCGAGAGGGATAGACACACGGGGCTTGAGCAGGGGGTGGGCGGCGGGCGGGATAGACACACGGGGCATGAGCTGGGGTGGGCGGCGGGAGGGATAGACACACGGGGCATGAGCGGGGGTGGGCGGCGGGAGGGATAGACTCACGGAGTATGAGCGAGGGGTGGGCGGCGGGAGGGATAGACACACGGGGCAAGAGGGTGGGTGGGCAGCAGCAGGGATAGAGACACGGGGCATGAGTGGCGGGAGGGATAGAGACACAGGTCATGAGCGGGGGGTGGGCGGCGGGAGGGATAGACACACGGGGCATGAGCGGGGGGGTGGGCGGTGGTAAAGATAGACACACGGGACATGAGCGGGGGGTGGGCGGCTGGAGGGATAGACACACAGGGAATGTGCGGGGGGTGGGCGGGAGGGAGGGATAGACACACAGGGCATGAGCGGGGGGTGGGCGGCGGGAGGGATAGACACACGGGGCATGTGCGGGGGTTGGGCGGTGGGAGGGATAGACACACGGGGCATGAGCGGGGGGTCGGGAGGTTCGGGGGTGGGGAGAGACACACGGGGCATGAGCGGGGGTGGGGGGGAGGGGAGAGACACACGGGGCATGAGCGGGGGGTGGGCGACGGGAGGGATAGAGACACGGGGCATGAGCAGGGGGTGGGCGGCAGGAGGGATAGAGACACGGGGCATGAGCGGGGGGTTGGCGGTGGGAGGGATAGAGACACGGGGCATGAGCGGTGGGTGGGCGGCATGAGGGATAGACACACGGGGCATGAGCGGGGGATCGGGGGTTGGGGGGGAGAGACACAAGCGGCATGAGCGGGCGGGTGAGTTGCAGGAGGAATAGAGACACGGGACATGAGTGGGAGGGAGAGAGACACACGGGCATGAGTGCGGGGTGTGCGGGAGTCGGAGTGACACACGTGGCATGAGCAGGGGGTGGGCGGCGGGAGGGATAGACACACGGGGCATGAGCGGGGGGTGGGCGGCGGGAGGGATAGAGACACAGGGCATGAGCGGGGGGTGGGCGGCCGGAGGGATAGACACACGGGGCTTGAGCGGCAGGAGGGATAGACACACGGGGCATGAGCGGGGGTGGGCGGCGGGAGGGATAGACACACGGGGCATGAGCGGGGGGTGGACGGCAGGAGGGATAGAGACACGGGGCATGAGCGGCGGGAGGGATAGAGACATGGGGCATGAGGGGGGGTGGCTGGCGGGAGGGATAGACACACGGGGCATGAGCGGGGGGGTGGGCGGCGGGAGGGATAGACACACGGGGCATGAGCGGGGGGGTGGGCGCCGGGAGGGATAGACACATGGGGAATGAGTGGGGGGTGGGCGGGAGGAAAGGATAGACACACGGGACATGAGCAGGAGGGAGAGAGACACACGGGGCATGAGCGGGGGGTGGGCGGGAGGGGGATAGACTCATGGGGCATGAGCAGGGGGTGGGCGGGAGGGGGAGAGACACACAAGGCATAAGCGGGGGTGTGGGGGGAGAGACACACGGGGCTTGAGTGGGGATGGGCAGGAGGGGGAGAGACACACAGGGCATGAGCGGGGGTGGGCGGTAGGGGGAGAGACACACGGGGCATGAGCGGGGGGTGGACGGGAGGGGGAGAGACACACGGGGCATGAGCGGGGGGTGGGCGGGAGGGGGAGAGACACACGGGGCATGAGCGGGGGTGGGGGGAGGGGGACAGACACACAGGGCATGAGCGGGGGGTGGGCAGGAGGGGGAGAGACACACGGGGCATGAGCTGGGGGGAGAGACACACTGGGCATGGGCAGGGGTGGGGGGAGGGAGAGAGACACGCGCGGCATGGGCGGGGGTGGTGGGGATGGAGAGAGACACACAGCGTTCGTGTGCAGGCGGCAGATCCCGCTCCTCGGCCCTCCGCTGGCCACCGTGTGCCGATGGCATGAGTGGGGGGCTGGAGGAACAGTGGAGACACGAATCATGAGTGGGGGTTGGGGTGACAAGAAGGACACACAGGGCATGAGCGGGGGTGCGAGGAACAGGAGACAGACACGGGCGGACTTACTGTGCAGGCTGCCAATCCCGCTCCTGCTGACAAAGCCTCTCATGCGAGGAACAAAGATGGTGGCGTCTCTGAAGCCAGACGCACTGCACGCTTTCACCGCATCCAATGACAGAGCACGTCAGATGTCCGCGGACATAACGCAAGCTGCTTGCCCAATCACCGTCCTGTCCACGGAGCGAACAGGGAAGTGTGTCCGCGAAGCGAACACAGATATCACTAATTTTTTTCACTTACATTTTTGTCATTTTTTTTTAAACTACTGGACCGATTTACACCAAATGAAGCAAAGCACGGTTTTGGGACCAAGCCGCCGCTCCTGCCGCAAATGTGGTGTAAATCCGTCCAGCGGTTTGGGCTGTGGGCATGAGCAAAGTTTTTTCCCATTATGTCTATGGGAAAAAACAAAACTTTTGGGACCCCCCCTCTAACTTTTCCCCCCCCTGGACGAATCCTCACCAAACTTTGCAAAGAAATTCAGAGTGGGCCATATACTTTTTTTTCCTCAAAGTTTGGTGAGGATTCGTCCAGGGGGAGCGAAGTTATAAGCCGCCCAAAAAGTGTTCTTCCTATGGAAACACCAACTTAACCATAACTACATGGCCACTACTGTGGCCATGTAATATATATATATATATATATATATATATATATATATATATATATATATATATATATATATATATATATATATAAAACCATCGACACCATGAACCTCTGCCAAATCATTAATCTGTCCTCTCATGTCCTCAACAAGCCTCAAACTTCGGTCCTTTCCCTGGGCCTTAATTTTTGTCCCACTAAGGCTTTTGATTACATTTAGGCACGTCTAGATTTAGACAAATTTTTTCACAAAATCAAACTAATGAAATTCTTCTGCATAAATCCTACAGCCATCAAGCCCTCTCTACCTCGCATTGGTCGTACCGACCTCCTCATCTCAGACAGCCCTTCATTAATGGATCTAGCCTGTCTTGAAGATACCCAGTTTGATCCCATAAATGTCGACTTCACCGACTTTGACATTAATCCTAACTGGGATATACATACAAGGCTCAAAGACAAATCCAAATTTAATCCACAGTTTCCCGTGGGTGGATGTATTGAAGCATTCTATGATTTATGTGTCAGCGATCTTAGAAAATTACGGACCAGTACTGTCAATGCTAAACACAATCTCACTTCCTTACAACTTCAGGCCATTGGTGAACTACAAAATCTTCCTAACATCATCATCAAGCAGGCCGATAAGGGGTTGAATATAGTGATTCAAGATAGAGTCCATTACGTCACTGAGGCCAATCATCAACTAAGGGACTGTGCTATGCCAAATTATCAAAAAATCCTTTTCTCGATATTCAGTCGGAACTCAATAGCCTGTGTACCAAGTGGGCTGATATTGGACTCATCGAAGAAGATTTAGTTAAATTCCTTGTTCCCTCCTGCCATACCGTACCTACTATCTATTTTCTACCCAAGACACATAAATCCCTCACTCACCCACCCGGGAGACCTATTGTTACATTATGTGGTTCCCTTCTTGAGCACTTGGCACAGTTCATTGATGAGACTCTTTCCTTTTGTTTCGGTTCTGCCCTCTTATTTGCGGGACACTAAGGACTTCTTGCAACATGTTACCAATACACCCTGGGAGGAGGGGCTTCTTTTGGCCACCCTCGATGTTGTTTCCCTCTACACTTCTATCGATCATCAAGTGGGAATGGGAGCCTGCAAATATTTTTTGGATACTCGTTCATTGAACTATCATGGCCATAGCTCTATGATTTTGGAGATGTTGTCTTTTTGTTTGACAAACAATGTTTTCCTGTTTGAAGGTGTCTTTTATCGGCAAGTAAGGGGTACTGCTATGGGCAGTACTTTTGCCCCATCGTACGCAAATTTGACGATGGGATGGTGAGAGGCTACTTTTCTGTGTGAGATTTCTTCCTACTCAAATTATCGCCTGGTGGCATTATATCGACGATGTGTTTGTAATCTGGAAGGGAACGGAAACTGATTGACAACTGTTTGTTAAAAGCATTAATACCAACATGGCCAATCTACGGTTTACAGAATGCCATAGCACCACAAAAGTTATTTATCTTGATGTGGTTGTGACCCTTGAAAGATCTGGTTTTCACACAGTTTTGCATAAAAAAAACCTCCAATACCGGTCTACCTCTGCATGCCACTAGTTGTCACCCTATGTCATGTAAAAGAAGCATTCCCTAGGGCGAATTTATTCGCTACCGTAGGAATTGTACTGACCTGGCATCGTTTGATTATCACTCTGCCCAAGCGGCCATCGATTTCTTGCAACAAGGCTATGAAAAACGTACAATAGAAATGGTCTATATGAAGGCCCGTGGACTTTGCAGGGATAAACTATTGTATGGCATCAAGTCCGATAAGATCGCTATTCATGATGAACCGAGACTCATCGTCTCTTTTGATAATGCCTCAAACCATGTCCGCAGGATCATTGAACAGCACTGGCGTGTTTTGATCTTAGACAAAAATCTATGCCCCTTATCTTCCAAACGTCCTACCATCACGTATAAAAGAGTTCCATTGCTCAGACACAAGCTTATTTCCAGCTTTCTGCCACCCATTGACAGAAGTCCTCCTCTTTCCAATTGGTTGGCGGTCTCCCCCATTGGCTTAACCAAATGCTCTAAATGTAAAGCCTGTGCTCATGCCACTGCTTGCAAATCTTTCATACATCCGGTCACCAAATGTAATCAGACTATCAAGTACTCTATGAATTGTGACACTACATTTGTTGTCTATGTCCTCTCGTGTCCCTGCATGAAGTGGTACGTCGGGAGCACCACATGCAAGCTCAAACTCAGGATCTTGCAGCATCTCAGGGCGTTTAAAAACTCTGATCCTGCGTACCCCATGGCCAAGCACTTCTGGCAGGAACATGAGAATGACCTGAATCTGCTTACATTTTTTGCAGTGGCACACATTCCCATTCATCCCAGGGGCAGTGACCGTGTGTTAAAGCTAAGACAATTGGAGACCAGATTCATTTTGGACTTCGACACCAAGTCTCCTAATGGTCAGAACTTAGACGAGGAGCTATATACGTTCTTGGGCACTTAAGCTTGATCTACATACATCTATGTTGTTTCCTTTTTTTCTCTGATGATTTTTGAGTCTTTTCTGGTTTAGTTGTTTCCTCTTGGCATTTATTTCCACTCACTTTATCCTTGGCCTGCTTGTATTATTTTTATTATTATTCACCTTATTTCATCTGTGATCCTGTCTTTTCTGTTTTCAGACTTATTTTGTCTAATTGCTGTGCTGCTGCAGTCACGATTCTGTGGGAAACGAGCACTCTATTATCTTTTTTGATTATGTCTTTGTAGTCCTTTGCTCTCTTAATCCTAGTTTGCTCATCTGTTGCTTTACAGTTTTGCCATTCTTGTTTTGCATATTTGGTCATTTAGAGGCAGCCATTTCTCCCTTCATTTGGATTCCATCACCCCTAGCTTGTGTTAGGATCATGACTAGTGTTATTTCCAGCTATGTGTATGAATATTATGAATTTTATGGTTAGAAATGTACTTTGCAACTTTGCACATGTGTATGCTGCTATTTTGGCTTTGCATATTTGCACATTTTGATGCTGCTACGCTCTTCCTGAGCCAGGGTTGTATTTTGCAATTTTGCACACATAGATGCTGCTATCATGTCATTGCATATTTGCACATGCTTATGCTTCTATTTTCTGTCTGCACTTGCACTTTACCCTAACCATTGCTTGCGTAATACTGACATTTTGATATCCAGCTATTAGTCACACGCACAAGCTGTTCTATTTCAATATGGGGTTGGGAAATGGTCGCCTTTTGTTTTGTTTTTATCTATTGTCATTCATGTATTTTTATTCTTGCATTGTGTGCAGTATTTTTACTCTACCAATTGTATGCATATTATGAACATGGGTTTTTTCCTTTTTGAACTTGCAAACTAAACTGGATTCACAGTGGAACTGTGGGTGTGCCTGGCGCGGATTTGTGGTACAGACCATACAGTTTTGGGTCTTTGACCATTCTTATGCCACTGTCCTTTTTGTGCACTATGCACTACATGGACACTCCAACCCATCGCCCCCTATTTATTGGGATTCGCCTTGGTTCCCATTGTCGGCCACCGCCACCCCCATTCCAACATGGTTGCCACCCTTTTCATTCCTCCATGCACACTCACACTTCCACTGACATAGCAATATGAATACACCCTTCATACATGAGTGTGCTCTGGTACTTCTTTCGTTCACGTGATCAAGCGCTCAGTTGAGCGTGAAACGCGTTGTGTGCGGGTCGTGCCTCCAGGTGTCCTGCCTCTGTCTTTGCTGCTGCTTTTCCGGCCGTGTTTTTACCTAATGTTTGTATTACCTATTAAATTTATGACCATTCCTACATTGTGAGCTGTGCAATTTTTTCTCCACTTTGCTGCTTTTATTGTGTCCGCGGAGAGTGCGGTTCCCCTATCTTTTCGATATATATATATATATATATATATATATATATATATATATATATATATATATATATATATATATATATATATATATATTATCTATTACATATATATTACACGGCCACGGTAGTTGCCGTGTAGTT
Source organism: Ambystoma mexicanum (assembly GCF_040938575.1). Lineage (NCBI taxonomy): Eukaryota > Metazoa > Chordata > Amphibia > Caudata > Ambystomatidae > Ambystoma > Ambystoma mexicanum. Next base: position 783,544,385 of record NC_090935.1, on the reverse strand, counting down.
ATGGTTACGTTGCTAAACCCATAGGAAGAGCACTTTTTGGGCGGCTTATAACTTCGCTCCCCCTGGACGAATCCACACCAAACGTTGCAAAATAAGTATATGGCCCATTCTGAATTGCAAAGTTTGGTGAGGTTTGGTCCAGGGGGGGCAAAGTTATAGGGGGGGACCCAAAATTTCTTTTTCCCCATAGACTGAATGGGGGAAAAACTTTGCTCATGCCTACAGCCCAAACCGCTGGACGGATTTTCACCAGATTTGTGGCAGGAGCAGTGGGTTGGTTCTGAAATCCGTCCAGTAGTTTTTTTTAAAATGACCAAAAAGTAGGTCACAAAAAATTTGTGATATCTATGTCCGCTGCGCGGACACACTTCCCTGTTCGTTCCGCGGACAGGACACCAATTGGTTAATCGGCTTGCGTCAGATTTTTGGAAACACCCGCCATCTTGGATTCATGGACTGCGGCCGGGGGCCGCAGACATCACAGTAAAAACATATTAAAAAACACAACATTACACTTGTCAAACTTATCAAATAATCCCTGGGGAGGTGAGGGGTAATGAGGATGGGATGGGATATGGCTGCAAAAAGCAAAAAAAGTTTGCGAACACCTCAGCATTACACGGTTGGTGAAATGCAGTTCTTGGATGGCTATTAACTTTGGCGTCACTTTATGGAACTGCATGAAAGTCTGCATGTATATTTCTGACTTGATTCCGAGTGAGACTGCAAAGTTTGGTGGGATTCTGTCATGAGGGGGCAAAATTAGCGGGGGGGTGCCGAAATAATGTAAAGGCTTATAAATGAGGTGCCATTTGACGAATCTACACTTCATTTGGCAAACTGTTAATAGATCTCAATATACATGTTTTTGTGAAGTTTGGTCGGATTCTGTCAAGAGGGAGCAAAATTAGAGGGGCAGATCCCAAAATATTGTAAAGGCTTATAAATGTGGTGCCATTTGACAAATCTACAAAAAGGTTTGCAAAAAGATTATAGATCTAGATATAGATGTTTTCGTAAAGTCTGAATGGCTTTTGTCAAGTGGGGGCTATGTTATATGATGATTGTATGTGCATACATTTGACACTTTTGAAAAAATAAAACATTGGTGGATTTCCAGCAAACATGTGTAAGGAGCATTGGCAAGGACCTACAAGCATGGTTTTGCAAATGTGCCAGTGTTTTATTATTTGACAAGTGTCATAATGTAGCTACAAAAAATAGTGGTATACCTTTAGTGACTAAGGGGTAGCCTGTGGCCATGGGCAGTGGCCAGATTGTCCGGGTTATGGAATAAGGTCATAATCCGGACAATCTGGCTACTGGCCATGACCACAAGAGACAAAACATAGAATTAAAGTGACCATGTCCACCTGGGACAGGCTTTGTGGTAAAGCTATTCGAAATTAGAATGTATCTGAAAGAGAAGAAAAATGTGCTTGTGGTACTATTGTCATAGGATTCCCTTTTTGCCTTCTGCAGGCTGCCATGGAAAGCGAAGAGGGGCCCTGTTTGGAACTCTCGCCTTCCCTTTCCACGCTGGCCATCTTGGTAAAGGATTTTCCTTCCTACACCGGGACGCCGCAGAATCCTCTTTATAAGCACCCTGGGTTACCACTTTGGGAACCTAGGGTGCTAATGGCCTTCATCCCCCATTTCAGGGGCTGGAATGGGGGGATAATGGTCCAGAGACCTCGTTATCCAACCTCGCTTCGCCTGGGATGATAACTTCATCTTGCATCCTGGCTTGCAACATTATGTGTTACTACTGACTTCTGCAATTGTATTCGCTCTCCATTCTTGCTTCTCCACTCTTTTTGACTGCTTACTCTCTTTTCTCGCCTCCTTTCCCTTCTCCCTTTTCCTATCTCCTCCCCTTACTTTCTTCTATGCACTTACTCTATCAAAATTGTCCCTGGACCTAATATGATAGCAACCTCGTCTGTTTCCTCCACCCTCCCATTACTGTTTTTTTCCTCCCCACCACCCCTCCAGCACTATCTGAAATGTCGTCAGGCCTAGTATGATAGTCGCTTGTTTTGTTCCTCCCCTCCCTTTCTGCACCCCTCTCCCTCACCTTTTGTTTTTCTCCAGCTCTACCAGAAATGTCGTCAGGCCTAGTACGGTAGACGCCTGTCTTTTTCCATTTCATTCCGACTCTCCCCCTCCCTTCCTTATCTATGTCTTAGCTCTTGCACTATCTGAAATGTCGTCAGGCCGAGTACGATAGTTAATATAGTTAATTTCACATCCTTACTGTTCATGGCCGGTAAGAATGTTGTTGTATTTTCCCTTGTTCCCTCCCTTACCTGAAAGCGCTTTGAAACACATTGTGTATAGGCGCTATATAAATAAACAATCATATCATATCATATCAACTTGGGCTGCTGGGCTGGTATCCACCGTTCCAGTCCCTGGAACGGAGGATGAACGCCACAATATTTCCATTAGCATAACACAAAATGCAAATGGCAATGTTGGAAAATCTTATTGAGTCTATGTACTTTACTGAGAAATATAAAGTAGATGGAGTCTATACATTTTGTTTTGTTCTATTTTTTAACTGTGAAAGGTGGTTCCTAAAGGAATATGTCTTTTGTTGTTTTTGGATGTATTTTCTTTGGCAGGAGAGCTAAGAACGAAAGGTGGGGAGGGAAATGAAGGAAGAGGAACCAAACACTAATATGGAGGGGTATGTGGACAGGGGAAAATGTTGCACGTGTGTTATTTCTAAGGTAGGGGGCAGTGTTTCTCATGCTCCTTGATTACAGCAGTAGTGATTGCTTTTGGGGTGGAGGGATGGCATTAGCTGATGCCATTCTAAGATAAATAGCAGTTTTGCTAAAAGTATGTACTGTGTACTAAATTGTTAATGGATAATGAGTATGAATAGGTGTTGGAGCTGTGCAAGGGAATGTTTGAAGTTGAAAATTGCTAGACCAGTAGAAAATGCAGTTCTGAACTGTCCACGAAGCAGAGATCTTATCGTGAAGTGTGGACAGGTTCTCGGACACGTCATCATGCCGCGCGCCAGCGTATGGTCATGTGGCATTGTCCGGAAAGTCCGCTATGAAGTCAGATGTTCATAGACGTCTACGGATGCAAAACTAGTTGAATTAGTTGCAAAAAGTATATAGAAGTGTTAAAAATTATTCCAGAAAGTGGGAAATGGCAGAGTTTTAAGATGACACTTTGTAAATGGGTCACAAATATTGCTATATTGGGTAAGTATGATATTAGTAAGTTGTAGGAAAATAGCATGCACTGTTAAAAACCCATGAAATTCACTGAAATAACTTTGTTAAAGGGCCGTTATGGTTAAATTGCACTAATAAAAACCTATAAAATTCAATGAAAAAACACTCTTAAAGGGACGTTATGGTTAAGTTGCACTAATAAAAACCTATAAAATTCAATAAAAAAACTTTGTTAAAGGGACGTTATGGTTTCAAGTAAAACCGAAAACCCCCAGAAATTCGCACGCAGAGATCTTATTGTGAAGTGCGGACGGGTTCTCGGACACGTCATCATGCCGCGTGCCAGCGTATGGTCATGTGGCACTGTCCGTAAGGTCCGCTATGAAGTCAGATGTTCGTAGACATCTACGGATGCAAAACTAGTTGAAATAGTTGCAAAAAGTGTATAGAAGTGTTAAAAATGATTCCAGAAGGTAGGAAATGGCAGAGTTTTAAGGTGACACTTTGTAAATTGGACACAAACATTTCTATATTGGGTAAGTATATTAGTAAGTTGTAAGAAAATAGAATGCACTGATAAAAACCAATGAAATTCACTGAAAAAACTTTGTTAAAGGGACGTTATGGATAAGTTGGACTAATAAACACATATGAAATTCACTGAAATAACTTTGTTAAAGGGACTTTATGGTTAAGTTGCACTAATAAAAACCTATGAAATTCAATGAAAAAACTTTGTTAAAGGGACGTTATGGTTAAGTTGCACTAATAAAAACCTATGAAATTCACTGAAATACTTTGTTAAAGGGATGTTATAGTTATGTTGGACTAATAAAAACCTATGAAATTCAAAGAAAAAACTGTTAAAGGGACGTTATGGTTTCAAGTAAAATCGAAAAACCCCAGAAATCCACCAGTTATGGTAAGCTAAACAACCATAGCTCACGCCATCACCGCGCACTACTGAGACTAACACCCAGGACATCAACGATGACATCACAAATGTCATTGATGACATCACTGATGACGTCACATATCTGGGCCACTTCTTTTTGTTTATTGACATATATAGGGCAGGTGGTTTTGTTCACTGGCAGTCAGAATAATAAAATTGAAAAAGGTGCTATATATCTAGACGTTAACCTTGTCATATGTTCTTTAAGTACTTTCCTTAGGGTTTGGTCTCAGCTCATGGTGCACATACATGGGGAAATGAGCAGGCCTCAAACCAAACACACAATTCATTTGTATAGATGAAGAAAACTTTAATGTCATTAACATTTTCCGATAATGCAGTTTCTTTCTTCCTTACTTTGGTTTCCCTGTATGTGCCTCTGATTTGTATGCATTGCGGTTCTTCATATGTATTGTTTGTACCAGCACAAGTGCTGTAAGTCTTGAATTGTTAGCTAGTTATTACATGTTTAACATTACTTAAAACTCTGATACGGTAGCATTCATTATTGTACTATCCAAAATTACAAGATTTTAAATCGTGTACTTCTATTGTGCATGCTGCAGTCATTGCCTATGTTTATATATGATTAGGTTTCTTTACTAACAACAACGCTCCAATACAATGATATTAGATCAATACATTCTTTAATAGATTAAGTAGTTCATGATAGGTCTCCCAATCACCCCTGACATCTTGTTACCAACAACATAAACACAACTCCTTGTAGTGACTTTTCATCAAAATTAATTTCACATGTGATGTCATCAGTGATGTCATCAATGACATTTGTGATGGTATCTTTCATGTCCTGGGTGTTAGTCTTAGTAGTGCACGGTGGTGGCGCGAGTTATGGCTGTTTAGCTTACCATAACTGGCGAATTTCTGTTTTTTTTCAATTTTTCTTTGAATTTCATAGGTTTTTATTAGTCCAACATAACCATAACGTCCCCTTAACAAAGTTTTTTCATTATATATATATATATATATATTTCTTTTACTTTCTTTATTAAGACACTTGGTATCACATATTGTACAAACATAACACAATTGACATAGAGGCTGTTAATAAAATTGAGGCGGTGGTTGATGACAGAGATTAACATGGGGAGACATCAGTATGCATAAGAGACAATGGGCCTCATTACGAGTTTGGAGGTAGCCATGCCCTTTATAAGGGCATGGCTACCCCCAAACTCAGGTCCGGGTCCCGCAAAAGGGGACTTACCAGGCCATTCTGACCTTGGAGGGCCCGGTAATTCCCATTCACGGGACCCGGTACATCCCCATTCTCATTTGAGCCCCCATAGGACTCAATGGGAATGGGGAGGATGGTAGCAGCGGTACTGTTAATAATGGTATCGCTGCTACCATCCTAGTCTGCTTGCGGGTGCCGCTCTGCACACCTGGTCTGACCAGGCGTCCAGAGCGGCACCCGCAAGCAAACTCGGAATGTTGCGGCGAGGTAACAACGGTGCCGGTAGCACTACCGGTGCCCTTGTTGCCTTACAGCAACACTCCTAATGAGGCCCAAGGTTTGAAACAGGGGAATCAGGCAAGTAGTAAGGGCCGTGAAACAAAGGGATGAATAATTGACGCATGTTAATCAATCAGAGGGGGTTCTCCTGTGTGCTTAATAAATAGGATTTGAAGGGCTGCCATATGTCTGTCGAGCGGTTCCCAACCGTCTGCATGGAAGTCCAATGTTCCTCAGTATCGACGGCCCAAGTAACAGCTTGCATCCATAGCTTAGTCAAGAGTTTGGTGGACTTCACCCAATGCAGCACAATGCAATGTGCACCCATCACCAGGCACAGACTGGAAGGTTTACGAATTTAACCCTTTAGGTCTTCAAATAAATGAAACAAGCATTGCATAGGATTAGCCTCCAGTCTACTGCCAGTCACATCTGAGAAAGTAGTACACATATCTGTCCAGAACCCAGCAAGTCTCGAACAACTCCATACAATGTGAAAGTAACCAGCATTTTCTTCCCCACACCTAGGGCAGCAGTCCGTATTTGTTTGAGAAAAAAGCTTCTATCAGGCCAGGGTTAAGTGATATCTGTGAAGCACCTTAAACGGTATTAAGCAGAATCAGGAATTGTAAGATGTCTCGTGCCCATTTGGCCCAGATCTTGGTTGGGGGAAATAGCGCTCTATTTTGAGCCAACCTATATAGAGTAGAGACATTGCCCTGGGTACTGTTTGCGTTCATAAAAAACTCAAGTATAGTATCATTTGCAGGCTCAACCGGGAAGTCCACGAACATAGCCCCTTGAACTCTTTGCGCAAGCCAATGTAGCAAAGCCATTGCACAGATTTATATTGTGTGAGGACAGGCAAATCTTCAGCATCAATAAAGTTCCCATCTATATACACATGCCTCAACAAGCCAAATCCACTTTGCACCCGCTGCCGTACCGTAGCAGCGTCTACTCTGGGAAGGGACGGAATACAGTTCGACAGGGGGAGGCCGCCATGGTAGGGATGGGACACCCATAAGAGTTTCTATATCATGCAGCAGGCCAGGGCAGTCACGCTCGCGGGGTCAAATGAGCAAGGGTCTGTAAACACAGGGGGAAGAACCAGAGATCTAATATCTTGTTCCCCTGTGGAATATCTTTCGAGTTCAACGTGTGGGATAGGTGCATTTTGTGGAAACATGAAGGCCGGGAAATGCGCTTGTGCCACCAGCCAGTACACCTTGAAGTCGGGAGGTGTGAACCCCCCCTGGCCATAGTGTATTGTCAATGTGTCCCTTTAGAGACACACAGCTGCAGAGTGCCACACAAAAGTGCTAATGCCAACATCTAGGTCCTTAAAGAACTACTTTCCGAACCATAGTGGTATATTTTGGAAAAGATAGAGGATTTTTGAGAGGACTACCATTTTAACCAGGACTGGTTTACCCGCAATGGTAAATGGTGAGAACCCAAGCCTTAAGCTTCAGCATGAGGTGCGACATGCACGCAGCATAGTTTCGAGCATAGTTTCAAGCAAACAAGGTAGTGTGATGTTTGGTTACTACAATAACTAATTACCCTTGGGAACCATGAGAAGCCAAGCAAATCATGCAGATCTGGCAACGCATCCGTCAGGTGGAAGATTTCTGACTTATTAAAATTTACACGGAGACCGGATAGTTCACCAAAAGCAAGAACGTCATGCATAATCGGGGCAAGATGGACCTGAGGGTCCCTCACATAGAGCATTGCATAATCGGCATAGAGGAATATGATCTCAGGGACGCCAGTTATTTGAATGCCTCTGTTTGTGTATATGACTAATGAGGTCCACCAAAGATTCTATAATTATGGTGAGTAGCAGAGGTGGTAGGGGGCAACCTTGGCATGTTCCCATGGCTATCGGAAATGGGGATAAGAGCTTTATGTTTGAATAAACTCGAGCAACTGGCAAGGCATAGAGTAGTCACAACTACGACACAAAATGGGGGCCAAACATACAGTTGTCTAAGACAGCATACATGACCTGCCATGAAACCAAATCACAGGCTGTTTGTATGTCAAGTTTGGCCGCTACCGCCTGGACTGTCGGATTTATCTGAGCAAGAATGTTGAAAAGGTGGCATAAATGAATTGCTGTGGAACGCCCGAGTATAAAGCCTGATTAGTCTGGGTGAATTATGTGGGGCATGTATGAGGTCAAGCGAGTGGCCAAAAATTTCAGTAAAGATCTTAACATCAGAATTTATCAGTGAGAGGGGTGGTACTGTTGGATGGGACTCCCAGATATGCCAGAGCTATTCTGAGGGTTTGCAGACTTGGAGGGCCCAACACCCTCCCTCGGACAGAGGGCTCAGTCAACGGCAAGTACAAACTGCGGTTTATTGCATATAAAACCAACCGGAATCAGTACAAGAACACAGGGAGATTCAGGTACAACTCGATGCTCTACAGCATGCAGGCCGGTTTTGTATGACTCTGGCATCATCACTTGGGCCCTGCTCCAAAAAACCTATATAACCTATACAGTCACCTATAGGTGTCATTATACTGGTACACACATGTCAGGTGACTATCCTGTTCTGTCCGCAAGAAACCATCTATTACATTGCAGAGTAGTGGGATTAGCATTGGTTCTTGCCCCTTGCCATCCACCCATGGAATACTAAACTGTGATTGGCTAGAGCTGATCCCCCAGGTCTGGGACTTGATCGAGTTCTCAGCTCCCTGTGCACCTTTTCAAGGTGATGTGAACAATTATGGGCCTCATTACGAGGAGCGCGGTAAAAACGGGGTCATTATCGATATGGAGTAACAAGCGGGTCCGTGCTCGTATGACGCTGCTAATAGCGGGAGATTACGAGGGCATGAGCACGCGCGAACGCCCATGCCAGTAATGGCCATACCGGCATGCTGCTAAAGGCCCTCCAACCCCCCGATAGCGCCATCACGGGACCCGCCGATTCCGCCTCTGCTTAGGAGGAACCCCTTAATACCGACCCAAGACGCTACTTCGCTCCTGGCACTCAGTCGACCCTAAGGCACTTAGTGCCAATATAGCTTCCAACTGTGCCTCTCTGAGGCCGCTAACTTTAACTTCACTCTCTCACTCTCTGATGACTGCTGCTGATCTATATGCTCCACTGAAATTGACCCAAGGTAGCAGTCTACCTTCCCAACCCTGGTTCACAGACCAGCTTAAAATGGCTCGGCTACAACTCAGACAAGCCGAGCGTAAATGGCGGATTAGCTACAAACCTGTGCTTAGAGGTCTATACAAACTTAGCCTGTTCACATATCTGGCCAGCGTCAAACTGGCTAAATCCACCTTCTTTGCTCAGAAAATTGAAAATGCCTTGTGCAAACCTAAAACTCTTTTCTCCATCGTGCACTCATTAGCCTCTTCAGTGACTCTTATCTCTATGGTCAAGCCCTCACAAGAATTGTGTAATGACCTTGCCTTTTTCTTTATTACCAAAATTGATGCGATTCAAGCGATACTGTCTTCTGACACCCCTAGTTGTGTGCCTGCCCTCTCTAGTGACCCTCCTGCTACCTGGCCCACCTTCCTACTATTCACTGAAGCAGAAGTTCTGGCAGCCATTTTAAAGATTAAACCCTCCTCTTCTGAGGATGCTATTCCTGCCGCTATTATGAAAACGATTGCCCCTGACATCCTGACGGATATCACAATGGCCATAAATAATTCCTGCCAGTCCGGACTGGTCCCCCCGGAATTGAAATCTGCAAGGGTCATCCCCCTCCTTAAGAAGCCTTTCCTGGACCCCACTATTCCTGCTAATTTTCACCCTATTTCCCTGCTCCCTTTTTTGTCTAAACTTTTGGAATCTCTGGTCACACCTCTCCTGTCTTCTTTCTTGGAATCCTCAAAAATCTTTAATCACGCCCAGGCTGGTTTTCGGCCAGGGAGACATACGGAAAGTGAGATTGTCTCTGTACAGGATGACATGTCCAGACTAATCGATGTGGGCGGAGTCGGGGCTTTGATTTTGCTGGATCTGTCCGCCGCATTTGATACGGTTGGGTGACCATCCCATCCTCCTCTCTCACCTGGCACAGATCGGGATATCTGGCTCTGTTCTTGCCTTGTTTACCTCTTTTCTTTCAGATCGCACACAGACCCTTGCTATGCCACCTTTTCTTTCTTCCTCTAGTCCCCTCACTTGTGGTGTCTCTCAGGGATCCTCTCTTTTGCCGATTTTGTTTAATATTTACATTTGGGCTTTGGTTTGCCTCATCCGCTCTTATGGGCTTAATTGTTACTCTTATGCGGATGATACGCAAATCCTGATCCGTTTGGATCAGGATCAAACTTAGGTTTCAGCCTGCCTCCATGACTGCCTACAGCCAGTCGGGATCTGGATGGACCAGAATTGGCTAAAGTTAAATGGTGATAAGACGGAGGTACTGTTGGTGGGTTGTCCCCCCAACCCCTTACTGTGGACTCCCGCCTTCTGGCCCTCCTCCCTCGGTCCGTTACCTGATCCAGTTAGCAAAGTGAAGAACCTTGGGATTATTCTTTCTGCCTCCTTATCTATGTCTAACCAGGTGACGGCCGTCTGCCAGTCCGCCCATCATCAGATCAGGGTCCTTAAGAAGGTCCTGCCTATGATCCCGGAAGCCACCCGCCATCCTGCGGTGGCTGCGCTAGCCCTCCCACGGGGCGATTATTGTAACTCTATGTATTTGTCACAACCAATCGGTCTTATACACTGACTCCAGCGCATGCAGAACCTCGTAGCTACGTTAGATACTGGCTCTCCCTATGGTGCCCACATTTCGCCAGTGCTTCGCCAACTTCACTGGCTTCCAGTGGCTCAGCGAATTCACTTTAAGTCTTTATGTATCGTCCATCGGGCAATCCACGGCCAAGGAGCTGAATTTCTACAGTCTAAGTTTTCCCATACACAGCAGTTCGAGATCTCCGCTCTGCCACCACCAATCTACTCATTGTTCCAAAATTTAACCGGGAAAGGATTGGTGGCAGAGCCTTCTCCATTGCCGCGGCCCAACTTTGGAACAATCTCCCTCCGCTACTTAAAGCCACTTCTAACCATTTGAGCTTCAGAAGAGCTTTGAAAACAAACTAATCTTTTCTATTCCCTGGCTCCTTCACTAGCTTCTCCCTGACCTAGCAGTCTTCCTCTCCAGCGCCATGATGCCTTTGGGCGACCATGCGCTTTATAAGTTGAAATAACATAACATAACATGCATTGCTTGACATACCCATGGTGGCCAGGTTGTGCATCTTACATGTTGTCATTGATATACGTAATTGGTCAAATGTGTGCCAGTGATGTGTCATGTTGGGGTTGGGAGGTTCAGGTCAGGAGTGTTTAGCTCTGCGTGCATTCTCCACTCACCATCCATTCCCACCCAGGTGGAGAATGCATACCCCCCATTCCCACCCAAGTGGAGTATGCATCCCCCCATTCCCACCCAGGTGGAATATGCACCCACCCCCATTCCCACCCAGGTGGAGTATGCATCCCCCTATTCCCACCCAGGTGGATTATGCACCCCCCCATTCCCACCAGGTGGAGTATGCATTCCAACACATCACTACCCCAAAGCACTGCCATGGGCCTGTTAGGCAACTCACCAAGCAGGCAGGCACGTGGTCCAACATGTTGCTCCATGTGACAGGGTAGCGTGGAGTTACACAGCACCATGGCATCATGTGTTGATCCGGGAGATCTTGCTGGAGTCACATACCATCTGCACATTGATGGCGTACTATTGGTTGCGATTGCGGTACACCACCTCTACGACATGAGGGACTACCAATTCTACATGGGTGCAGTCCAGGGCACTAACACAATTGGGCATGCCTGCCAGTGCATGGAAGCCTACTTTGGTTTTGGCTATCTCCTGGCCAGTCCGAGGTAGGGATATGTGGGTGCTAGCGTGCTTCAGGAGGGCATCCAGCACTTGATGCTGCATGCGTGAAAATAGTGGTTATGAAATGCCATGAAGCTGGCCCACTGTGTGCTGGTAGGTGCCTGTGGCCAGGAAGTGGAGCACAGACACCACCTTTAGTAGCGGGGGGATGGCAGTGCGTATTTCTATGAGGCTGGCAATGTTGTTGCCTATCATGTCCACTATGGCGGTGATGGTGTCCCGGTCCAACCGGTACAGGGTATGGATCTGGTCAGGGGTTAGATTGAATGGACTGGTTCTGATGTGAGAGATTGGTGGCCTGCCTAAGAGGTACTACTGGCTGCACTGGTGGTAATTGCTGGGCCTGTCTCACCTGCTTCTCCTCCTGCTTCTCCTCTGTGATGCCTGTTGTTGCTGCTGTAGTTGTTGTTGTAGTTGCTGCTGTTGCTGTAGTTGTAGCAGTATAGGCATGTCCTCCAGCGCCATAATGGCAACAGCTATTTGTATCATTTTGGTGTAGGAAGGGGTGTGGTGTGTGGGTGTGCTCCTTTTATACTGGGCCAGGCTCCATTGACGCCACCTGTGGTGATTGTGTGCACCTGTGGCAGTTGGCTTTATTGCTGATTGCTGTTTACGGGTGGTCCGCGATGCATGTATGGCCGCCATCGTGCAGGCCCTAATTACCGCCTTCGGGATGCCAGTATTTGCATGCCCGTGTGGGTTGTGATGTACTCCTATTACCGGCATCCCAGTATTTACTCCCCTAAGGGGCGCGTGTACGCGCCCATGCCGGTATGAGGGGGCACGGTACAGGCGGGGGCGGTATTGGCGGGTTGTCGGGTCGTAATGCCCCAGATCCGTTAACAATGCCGGTATTACCATTCTGCCTTCCTTTTTTCAATTCCTCCATTCTCGTAATGAGGCCCTATGTGTCTGTATTGTAACTTGTGTGTACCACCTTTACCAATGCGAATATGCTCCTTACGTTTGCAATGCTTGTTGCGGTGGGCATCTGTCTTGATGGGATCGACTCCCCTTTCTCACCATGGATGACTGTGTATTGTCTCGTCTAGCTGCATCACGTGTTTAGAGATCACAAAATTGAGCTCTGCAGCTCCCATTTATGCAGATTTATTCTGTTTCTCTGCTGCTTTTCCCTTTGTCATCCGGGGATTGGAATGTGTCTTCATATCTCTGACCTGGTTGTGAGCCTGTCTCACGTGTTTTGTTTTCTGTACAGCCAGAGTCAGCTTGGCTCATCTCATGTTCAGTGGTTTGAGGCTTGCTGTAATTTACCTAAAACTTATAATGTGGTTTCTACATAGTCCATGTTATATTATGTTCTCTGTGGGTTGCTTATATGTGGTTTGATCAGGTTCCATATATTCTCCTGTATCTCCACACGGCTATTGGCTTTAAGCATCAGCAAGCTTGCTCAGGGTCTCTTGTGCTTTACGGTTCTGCGTCACTGCATTTGGCTAGTGTAAAAATAATAAAAGCAATGACAGTATGTATATGTATCCGTCCTCTAGCTGTAGATCTGTACTCTCGTGTTCTTCATGTATTCGGGTGTTTGTTTGTGTGATGCAGTGCAGACTGCAAAGGTGCTTCATGTCTAACGCTGCTATGCCGTGGTGTCACTAATAACGTCAGCATCTTAGCTTCTTGGTGCTTAGTTGAGACTGTCCATATAGGCATCTCTGTACATGATCACAGACTCTTCTCCCACACATGGAAACATTTGCATTGCATTTGGTCTGTATGGCTGGCTAAGAGGATATCTTTCAGTGTACTTGTCAATCATTGGTGCACTTGGGATTAGTCCGAAATAAGATGGGTGGCTGCAAGCATTTCTGGCCTTTCATTTTGTCATGAAGGGGTGGTCTCAGGACCCTTGGTGCTCCCTCTTGAGTCCCTCCTCTGGTCGACCTTTCACTGTCATCCACATCCTGACATGTTAATCCTTTACCTCTTGGTTGCCATATTTTCGTAATTCCTCTGAGGTGTCCATAGTAATTCACATTTGTCAAAGGTCCATTCCATATAACTGCACACTCCTTCTGGGTTGCACCTCACCCACTTTCCTTCATAGTACTTTGCATCAAATGGGTTGTCCAATTTCATCGCTTCAAGTGGGAACATTTTGCTGTTTGCTATTCTCTCTCTCAGCTTGTCTCTTTCCTCCACTAGTTTGCCTTTTGCTCCTCCAATGTTCACTTCCATCAGAACTTTCATTCCGATAGTTTCTTCTGCTGTCTTTCGGCACTTAGTGAGGCAAATCTTCACCGCACACATCATTACTCCTGCCAGAATAGGTGCTCCGAATATCACCTTCAGCCTGTCTGATAGCCATGACAGCATCCATGAACATATATATTGTATCCAGCTCTGGTCCTTTCCAGTCCCCTTGGCCTCTTCTTCCATCTTGGCATGCATCTGGGATAGCTGAGTTACTGCTTCTTTCAGCATGCAGTATTTTCATTGTTGGCAGGTATGAATGTACAATAGGCACTCGCAATGTTTAAGCAAACTCCTCCTTCCATTGCTGTCAGTAGATCCAGAACATATCTATTCTAGAGCGCCACCAACCTTACTGCTCGGAGCTCTTCTTTTATTGCGTTCAACCCATTCACTCTAGAGTTGATCATCACCATCAGCTCCCACCGGGTGATCTGCAGCCACTTTGCATTTGTATATGTCTAAACAGATGGAATAACTGATGTGAAGAACATTTGCATTATGCTGAACAGTCTGCTGGCACTTCATCCAGTGCTGCTTCTAATGCTTCAGAGAAACAATTACCGCCTCTCTTTACTCTACTTAATTCTGCTGGCTTTTTGCTCTTGCTTATCTGTTCTCCTTCCACAGACCTCTTCTTCCTTTTATTGGTGTCCATTTTCGGGAAGTCATTGAGCTTCACATCTTTTCGTGGCATGACCAATGACGGCATGTTGATGTGTACCAATGATCAAACTCCTCCCTAGTTGGGTAGCAGCTTCTCGTATGCCTTGGATTCACATGCCCAATACCGATCCATCAGCACAGCAATGCCTATCTTTATCGCTGCATGCTTTTTTATGCTTCGGCATCCTGTATTCTTCCCAACTTCCATTTCACTGTCATTTTAGTAACAGAGTGCTGGCATTTTCAAGGGTATCATAGATATTGGCCCAGCTTTGTTCTCCACGCACATGAGCAATTTGCACTCACATCCCACTCCTTCAGGCATTTGTCATTTTCTTCTTGTACCTTGTTTACTGGTGATTGTGCTAGGGTGAACAGCTTGCTCCCTACCACTCCATCCTTCCATTTGTCTTCCCTGTAAACTTGACCATACACTAGTATTTGCGGCCTTTCCCAGCACCCAGCCTCTCCTCCGGTCTCATTCACTCTTGTCAATGGACATGGCAATTCCTTCAACGTTCTAGTCTTTGTCTCCACTTTCTCAGGCCCATCAGTAATACACTGTATTGCTACATTTAACTGCCAATAATTGTTTATCATATCTAATGTCTTTATATAATTGTCTTTGTACGGGAACGTTGCTCGAGACATCCACCTTAATGTTGCTGTCTTCCCTAGAAAACATCCTTAAGTTGTTACCATCGACAAGTACATCAGGCATTGAGCTCTTGCTGCTTGTATTTCAATTGCTATGAATGTTCTGGAGGCAATCATGGCATAGGGGATTAATGAGCAGACATAACAGCCTTCCCTACTTTAGTCATGTGCTTTTATCACATGTTGTTAGACACTCTAGCAGTGTTGGTGAGATACATGTTTATCCCCATCATGTCTGTGTCAACACTGTGCTTACCTCTCCTTACCATGCTTGCAGTGCTCTCCTGTCCACCTGACGTGCTCGTTCCACCTGCTGGGGTCGGGGTAATGTTAGTAAGGGATACAGTGGTAGCGCTAGCAACAAGCGAAATTCTCCAAAATATAAATGCAAATACTCCACTTGGAATAAAGAGACACACCAATATAATCAAATTGTTTTTTATTTCACCCATCCTTTACCTGTGCTGCTGATCCTTGAGCAGCTTGCAGATATAGTTGCCCGCCTGAAATGAGCAAAAAGGTGCATTATTGGGTTAGTATTTATTTAGTTCTTTAAGCCCCATGGACCATACAATCATTCTCTGCAAACACCTGCTCTTACTGCTGGGTCTCTCAAAGTGGCGAGAACAGGAGGGTTGCCTTGTCCGAGTTGTGGGTAAGCTTGGGCCAAATATTCTACAAAGGCAAGGTAATACACTCTGGGTGATCGTGCTCAGAAACTACTGGGTCTTCTTAAGTTGTGTACTAATTGGTCTGAGAAGGTATCTGGGTGATAGTCAGCGGGTAACATGAATAATCATCAATTATTATAGTCAGCTTTCTCGACAAATGTATGTAGAGAATAAAATAACAAACAGTGTATCCTCACAGTGTATCAGTAGTTTGGTACCTAACTCTGCTGCCCTTAAGCGAGTAACGATTGGGTGTCCTCCACTCGGCAGTGCAAGTTCAAGTTCATAGTTTTGCTCTTTTTGCTGCTGATCGTTGACCCTGTTGAACTCGTTGCCAGGTGAGGCCACTGCTTGGTAGGGCTTGATGTCTGAGAGGTGGTTCCAGACTGTTTTTCCCTCGAGCTTCACAACCCTGTCTGCTACTTTCTCCACAGTGTAGGGACCAGTAAATCTGGGTGCGTACCACCTTCTGAGGAAATTCCTCAACAAAACCAAGTCCCCAATGTTAACCTGTCTTTTTATCTCAGTGTCTTTTGGTTCATTGTTGTTGCCTTCTTGTTGTCTTCTGGGCCTCCCCGGTGTCGTTGTATCTTGCGAGAGATAAAAGAGGCACTAGCAATCAAGGAAGTAATGGATTCATACATTTCCTGACCTAACACAGCTGCACTACTCTCACAGTCTTTCAGTGTTCTGGTGGGAGGAGCCAATGGGAGTTGCATGTGTCATCCTTTCACCACCTCATTGGGCGTTAAATGGTGGCCAGGCCCAGGCTTATTGCGCAAAGCAAACAGTGCAAGGAGTAGGCTGTGTAAGCAATTCTTCTTTGCACTCTGCTTTGTTTTAGCTATTACCTCCTCCAGGAGGCCGTTCAGGCGTTCACACACCACATTGACTTGCGTGTCGTACGCACAAGAGAACTTATGTTGAATGCCCAGCAACGTGGTTATGTTCTTGAACATCTAATTGGCAAAGTAAGGGCCGTTATCAGACAGCAGGACCTTACATAGGCCCAATCTTGGGAACACTTCCTGGACCAAAAATGATGCTGCTCTGAAAGCATCAGGATGTGAACATGGTCCTGCCTCAATCCACGGAGAGAATGGGCATACAACCACTACCATGTAGATGTATCCTTGACACACTTGGATCATGTCAACATAGTCAAGATGTAGATGCTTACATAGACCTGCTGGTCAAGGTATGGGTCCTCTCACAACTCTCAATGTATGTCCTGCAGTTAACTGCTTACATATCAAACAGTGCTAACAAATTCAGCCACGTGTTCTGCCAAATTAGGACAGACCCATGTTTCTCCAATATGGGCAGTAATTACCTCTTTTCCTGTGTGTGTTAGATAGTGTAACTGTGTCATTGCAGTGTTCAATAATGCTAGTGGCATTACCACCTTCCCTGTGTTATTCTGTCACCATAGGGTCTCTGTTGGAGATACTGTGCATCTCCTCCTGGTCTACAACTCTTCCCTGGGTGCAGCTCCCTGCAACTCCATAATCTGTGTCTCTGGTAATGCATTGTACCCTTCCTCTAGTGCCATGTTTCTGGCAAAATGTCAGGCATTTGATGCTTGTTCCATTTCTAGTAACTCTCCAAAATATGCTGCACATTTTGCTTCTGAGCCTGCTGTTTTGTTTCACCTTGAGATAGGATCTTCCCCTTGGGTGTGTCTCTGGCACTTCACTATTTCTATCAGCGCCGTATACTGTATAACTTCAATCAGTTTACCTAATAGAAGTGCATGCTGTACAGGTGTCCCATCTGCTCTCCTGAACCCTCTCCTCATCCATCGCTTTAGTCCTGAGTGTACTATCATCGTCACATAGGCAGAGTCTGGGTACACTGTCACATCCTTTCCCTTGCTATGCTCCAATACTATTATTAGCACCACTAATTATACTGATTGTGCAGAGTAATGTGATAGCAGTCATGCACTGGCCACTACCTCACTTGTTCCATCTTCCCTCAATCTCACCACTGCAGTTCCTGTATGCCTGGCCCCATCTGTCTGGTCTATTGTCGAAGACCCATCAATGTACAGCACTCCTCTCCCCTCAAGTACATCCTCGTGTACCTTACGAGTGTCACTGAATTCTTGTATATTCTCTGTGCAGTCGTTTGCATAGTCACCTTCTTGTAAAATGTCTGCCAGAAAGATTGCTGGGTTAACAAGTTGGCACCTCACTGACTTTAGTGATGCATTTCATAGTAGTACATTGTACCCTGATGCTCTCTGTGTTGTCAGTGTGCTCTTTGGCTTCTACAGTATTGCAAAGAGTGCATGCTCCACGTAAAGAGTGGTGGTGCACCCCATTGTTGCTCCCGCTGATTTCTCCACTGCAAATGCAGCAGCAACCAAAGCTTGTTCACACTGATAGTGTCTTCTCATCACTGGGTCCAGTTTTACACTGCAGTAAGCTATGGGCATGTTCCCCAAACATGTTTTCTGCGTCAGTACTGCCTTCATCACTACTCCGTCAGTGTGTGAGAACAGGAAGAATTCCATTTTGTAGTCTGGGATCCCTAACACTGGAGCTGTGCATATGGCTTCTTTCAGCTCCTGAAATGCCTCAGTCATCTCTGTTGTCCAGTTCAGTGCCTTATGCCCTTTTTGTGCTTCCTTCAGAGCGCCCAGTAAAGGTCTTGTGTATGTACTGTAATCAAACACCCATGCTCTGCATTTATTACATAACTCCAAGAATGTCTGCATCTATTTCACTGTCGTGGCCCTGGCTGTTGTGTTGTTCCCATCCTTTCTGGTGTGATCTTTCAGCCATTTTGGGAATCGCCTGCCCAATGTATTGCACTTCTTTCTGACAGTACTGTGCTTTGGCTTTGTCCACCTGGTATCCCTTGTCAGCTAACACTGTCAATATGTGCACTGAGTCTTTTCTACACTAGTCCTGTATCGTGCTGCAAATCAAAATGTCATCTACGTACTGCAAGACCATGCTTTCCATCTGTACGTTGTGCCTAGGTCCATCTGGAGGACCCTGTTAAAGATCAATGGTGACTCGCAGTACCCTTGAGGAAGTCTTGTATGTTTCCACTTCTGGTTTCTATACACAAAGAAAGTCAAGTCTTGTGATTCTGGGTGAAATGTTATTGAGAAAAGGGCATTTTTCAAGTCTATGACCATGAAGCAAGCAGCTTCCGCTGGAATGCCGCACAAAATTGTCGCTGGATTTGGAACCTAAGGATACTCTGCTTCTACAATGTGATTAAGAGGCCTTATGTCCTGGTTAAAATGCCACAACCTTCCTTTTGGTTTTTTGACTGGGTACACCGCAGTGTTGCATGGTGATTCTGATGGCACTAAAATGCCTCACTCCACTAGTGCTGTAATTGTTTTATAAATGCCCTCATCTGCTTCTTTTGAGAGTGGATACTGTTTAACTCTGGGTTAAATTGCTCCTGGTTTCAGATTCATCTTCACCCCCCCATTCTTTTCAGAAGCTCCACATCATAGGGACTTGTGGTCCAGAGGATGCTGGGCACCTTGGCCAGAACATCCTCACAGAAGGATGGTCGTACTTCCGGCGCCATTGCCATCCTCGGTGGTACCTCTCTGTAATGTATTTTCAACCAGTAAGTCACACTCATCTCGAACACCATCTCTGCCTCTGACCTTTCGTCCCTGAATAGTTCTTCATCTGTCAATGTGGTTAGCCTGCACCCTTTGCCACCCCAATCATTGCTCGCCATGGTTGCCCTGTGTCATCCATTCCATGGACCGCTATCCACTCGTCTCTCACTATCTCACTACCACTCCCTCAGTTTCTATTGGAACTATTGTGGCTTCTGCCTCATCTAATGGTATTTCTGGTCTGAATAGATACTCATTTGGGACCCACCACATCTTCCATGTGATCTCTGGGAGCCATGCAAAGGCAATATCAGTCCTGTATTGGGACATCTCCTCATCGACTGGCATCCCCCTCTGTACCTTCCATCCACAACAAGCTTGAATGATCTCTCTTACATTGATCAGGTGTATTCCTTTTGTGGAACATATTATCCCCTTTTGAGTGAATGAAATCATCATGTTCAGTCTGCTCATAATAGCTCATCCTAGTATGTTTACAGGTGTCTGTCAAGAGTAAAGTAATGGCAGAGATAAGTCATGTTCCCCCATTGAAAGAGAAATGTTGTCGGTGAAAGGAACCGCTTCCCCAGCCCCAGAGAATCCTTGTGTATTCATGGCATGGCCTGACAATTGAAATGCTCCTTCCTGAATGCAGGACCTAGTTGCTGCTGTGTCTACAAGAAAGGAAAAAGTCTTGTCACCTATTGCCACCCCTATTCGAGGTTCCTCCGCAGGGTTGGGTGTGATCGACAGGATGGAACACATCAAGTCTGTATGTGGGTTGTCCAATTGAGGGTATAAGGACATCCCGTTCCATGTAAAGGGGTTATCCCCTACCATGGTGACCCATCCCAGTTTTCTGACAGTGACCATTACCATGGAGTCCATGTGTGACACTGTGCCGTCATTTTGCGGTGCTCTGTCTTGTATCTGTGGCAACTGCTGTGTGTTTCCACTAATCTGTGGTGCTTGTAAATATTGTGGTACTGGTCCTTGCGTCTGTGGTATGGGTGCTTGCATCGGCTGTATGGGTGCTTGCATCTGTGGTGCCTGCTGGTGTGTGCTCTTTATCTGTCCTTGTTGTTGTCGGTCTTGCATGTAATAGTCATCCTGGTCCCCCTGATAAGTCTGCTGATACTGTGCTCCCCAATTCTGCTGCTTCCCCCAGCTTCTACACACTCTCCAAATGTGTCCTAGATACCCACTAGCCCAACACAGTGGTGGCTCCCTCCCTTGCCCTTGGAAACCCCCTGTATTCCACTGGGCCTTGTTGTACCTGCTGCAAATATCCCCAAACCCCCCTCAGAAACCCACTTGGTTATGATCTATCTGTGGTCCAAACCCGCGTCCTCTTGATGGCCCCCCTCTTCCTCTGAACCCTTGCTGCATGTTTCCCTGTCCCATGGATCCTCCTCCCATGGGCTGCGGTGTGTACTGCTGTTGCTGTGTCCCCTATGTGTTCGCACTGGTTATCACTGCCCCTTCCATTGCGTACTTCGATAGTTTTTTCTGCACTAGCATCGCCTCCTCTAACTTTCTATCCTCTGCCTTTTTCTCTTGCAATAGTCTACAATTGTGAACAATCATAAGGTGTATTTCTGGCCAAGATTTTGCTTCCATGCCTATCAATTTCCTTAACTGCTTCTGGACCGGTTCCGGCAATCCCTGGCCTAATATCTGATCATATACTGCTACTGTTTTGTCCCATGCTTCTCGACTTTCAAGGAGCCAAAGCTCTTGGATCGCCTGAATATAGTGTAAGGGGTCTTCATCAGGATCCATTTTGCGAGAGATAATTGCACTGATGTCTGACGTGGCTGTGTATTGTGTCCTTAGTGTTTGCCATATGGCAGCCCTGCAATTCGCAAACAGTGAACCGTTGTGCGCCGTGCTCTGTTTCATCACTCCAGGGAACCCCACCCTTTTCCATACATCATCGGCAGCATCCCCAAGGATCGCTAAGAAACAGTCCTTTCACGTCCCCCACTGCTAACCTCTGGCATGCTGTCATCCTTTCTATCTCATATATCCACTTCCCAGCTCCCGCTGACAACATTGGTAACCTACACCTCACGTTCTCCTTGTCAATGTGCTTCCATTGTATATACTGAGGTCACCCCCTCCCTTTTCCAGTAAGGGCATCTCGCCATGCACGCTCCTAGTCAGCCTGACCTGGCTGTTCACGTCTCCAATGCCTGCGTATACGTTTATCGGTTCTGGTATGGGTATTAGAAAACTGTCATCCCCTGTTAACCTCTCCCTTAAGCATACTATAGCTGTCTCGCCCTTCCTTCGTCCTCTGAGGTCTCTAAGACTCTCTACATATTTTGTTACATCATTGAGGGTACATAACTCGTCCATTAACAGTGGTGCCAGTTTATCCATGCTGCCTCATCCAGCTCCCCCTGTACCTTTCCCACTCTCCCATGTCACCTTCTTATCTGTCCCTGTCCCTGTGGACTGGAGCCTATATAGCTCCCCCTCTCGTCCCCACTGTCCCATTCTTCATTGTCGGGGCCCGATCCCATGTTACGGCAAAAGTCGTCTACTAGATGTCATGTCTGCGTTAGGTTTCAAGTTAATGTCGATATCCCACAAGTCATATCAGCTGCCTCTCCCCAGGCCTTTTGGCCTGTTCAGTCCCGTTCTGTGGTACTCTTGTTCAGTGAGGTCATGCTATCTGCCTTTGCTGGCCTGCCCCTCTCAAGTCTGTCATTTCCCTGATCCACTGTCCATTGTGTCTTTACAACCCTTATTGCCTGCTCGTCCTCCTCCTTGTGTGCGCGTTCCCAATCCAGTCTGTCCACCTGCAACTTTCTTTGTTCCCTCTAAATGAACTTGCATTTTTCCTGCTCTGCTACCTCCCTCTGTCTCTCAATCTCTTCTACTTTTCTTATCCTTCTGTCCCACTGCTCCAGCTCCTCTCTCTTCCTCTCTCTACAATCCTTTTCTATCCTTTCTTCTCTTTCTCTCTGCACCTGTTCCTTTTCTGCCTCTCTTCTCCTCTCGCTGTCCTCTCTCTCAAACCTCTCTTCCCTCTCCTTCTGTCCATTAACACCACTATCTCAGCCCAATCCTATGCTTCGCTGCTCCCCTTCAGACCTTCCATTCCCTTAGCTGCCCCCTCTGCCTCCCCATCTCTCTTCCCTTCCAGCTTTAGGATGATCTGTCCCCCTATCAATTTGTTCATGGCTATGCTCCCTAGCCCCTCCATCATGCCCTTATGTGCCTCGCTGCTCACTCCCCGTTCAGTGATTAGCTGTCCTGTGCCTCTCTGCCCCTCATCTCTATTATATGGTGGTAGTTTATATGTCGGATTTGAATACCCCTTTGCTGCTCTTTATTCTCGTGATGGGTACATCCCCTGCTCATCGTCTGTGTCATTGGAGACTACGCTCGGAGAACATGTGGGGGAACGGAGGTCGGGGTCGTGGACCCCTGCACCTCCTGCTGGCTCAGCATCCACTGACTCCTCACTAGGTTCACCTCACCCTTTTGAAACATCCTCTGCAACTCAAATATCGCCATGCGGCTTGCTAACTTCTTCCCCTTATAGGCGCTCTGTATGTGTGTCGGTAGTGATTGCTGCACATCTTCGGAGAAACGTCCGCAGGGTGGCCATGGTTTAGGTAACTTTCCCTCAGTGCTTTTAGACCATTCTATGTTATACTTGCACATTTTGTCTTTCTGGTGTGGGAGTGTCTTACACAGGTGCTGTAGGGGCGTGTCCCCCCGCACTTCCCTTGGTACATTGCTCTTACATTTACCTGTCCTCAAATCGAGGCTTTCAACAGTCTGCTTTAAGAGAGAAATACAATGTAATCACAATATTATCAATTTGCTACAAGCCTCTCTGGCTCAACAACCTGATGGGTGTGCTCTGCACGCCACCGCTTTCCAACCTTGCTGCCTCCTCTAGCCCACCCACAATCTTGCGCATGCACCTTCCTTGCACCACCACTCCTTCACCTGGTCTGCCGATCCCAAGTTTTCCAACGCTAGCACCTCACCGTTTAGTGCTCTCTGTGTCCTATGCACCAATTTTTGGGTGGCGTCACCAATTGACTAACTTCGTAGTGTTGAGAAATCGAATACCGCAAGCATAATGCTACAACCCGTTACTCCCGAAATGTACAAAACCCTGACACAAAACCCCACAGCTGTCTTCCTGCCTCAAGGCAGAGTATACCACTATTCTCTTGTGTTTGATCTGTACGTGCTGCAATGCTTAGCAAATAATACGCCTCCTCTCGAAACTTAACCAGTGAAATCCCCTTCCGCAATCTAGGCCAGCTTCGCTTGCTAAACCTTACGGGGATACCGACATCTATTACCCAAGCTAAAATGCCCAACCCACAGGAATTCCACTATTTACTTAACTTCTATCATCCGTGCCCTCGAGTCAATAGTCTAGGTTATTCACCAGAACTGTTTACTTCTAAACTCGAATATTCCCTATCCACAAATCATGATGTCTACCTTTGCTCCTGTCCCTACTAAGTTTGACAATACTAAACAATACCTTGACAATACTCAAAAGTGCTCTGTAATACTAGCCCATACTCCACAATACTCAATACCCTCCCTCGCACCCACAATTGCCATGTGACTGGGCCAATACTTACACTCTGTGGTCTGCTGACGCTGCTCGTCTGCCATGTCCCCCAAAGCTGCCACTTCCCTCTCCTGGTCTGCATGGGTGCCTCGCTGACTTTGGGCAGGATAGCCTCCAGGCTGGCTCCTGACGACCTTTCCACTGGTACGCGTTCCCCATCTTCCGCGAAATATGCAAGGGTCCTGCTGCCTCAAAGGTTCCGCAATGGAGGAGATGGCTTTGTGTCGGGCTGGTGCCGCAAACCATCAGCTCTGCCACAGTTAGGAGGTGGGACTCCCAGTTATGCCAGAGCGATGCTGGGGGTCCACAGACAAGAAGGGCCAAACACCCTCCCCAGTCAATGGCAAGTACAACCTGTGGTTTATTGCTAATAAAACCAACAGGGATTATTACAAGAACACAGGGAGATTCAAGTACAGCTTGATGCTCCACGGTGTGCAGGCTGGTTTTGTATGACTCTGGCGTCAACACATGGGCCTTTCTCCAAAAACCTATTGGGTCGAGGGATTGGGTATTGAGAGCTCTATAACCCATACAGTCACCTATAGGTGTTATTCTTCTGGTCCTCAAATGTCAGCTGGCTGGCTTGTCCTGTCCCGAAAAAAAAACAATCTATTACATTGTTGCAGAGTAGTGGGCTTACCATTAGTTCTTACCCCATCCCATCCACCCCTGGAATCCTAAACTGTGATTGGTTAGAACTGATGCCCCCAGGCCTGGGACTCGATCGAGTTCTCAGCTCGCTGTGCACCTTTTCAAGGTGATGTGAATGATTATCTGCCTCTATAGTAACTTGTGTGTACCACCTTTGCCAATGCTAATATGCTCCTTACATTTGCAACACTTGTTGCTTTGTGCATCTGTCTTGCTGAGATCGACTCCCCTTTCTCACCGTGGATGACTGACCATTGTCTCTTCTGGCTGCATCACGTGTTTAGAAACCATAAAATTGAGCTCTGCAGCTACATTTATGAGGATTTATTCTGTTTCTCTGCAGCTAGTCCCTTTGTCGTCTGGGGATTGGAATGTGTCTTGATATCTCTGACCATGGCTGTGCGCCTGATTCACACGTCTTGCTCTCTGTGCAGCCTGAGTCAGCCTCAGTCATTCATAGGTCAGTTTTCTCATGACTGGTTTTAATGGAATTTACCGTACCGTTCATGCCATCTAATTTAGTTTGGATAGCATAAAAAACCTCCTGCATGCAAACTATCATGTGTTGTGTTTATATGGGCTTGCCTAACTCAATAGCTTCCTCCGACAACATAGCACTGCATGCAGCTCCAAGGGCTTTCGGGGTAGTCTTAGCATATAAGTTCATGGACCTCTGCTTCTTCCCAGCCCTGTTCATCATCGCCCAGCTGATACCAAACAGGAAAGCTCCACTGCCATTACAGAGGGAGCAAGGATACATAACTTCGAGGAAGCAGGGATCATCAGTGCAGGTGTCCACGCACAGTAGAGAGTGGCAGAGAAAAAGTGACAACTCAATCATGCATAATACGCCGATGTGAGTACTGGTCGTAGAGTATATTGTTTAGATGCGACCAGTGAATATGCATCGCTTCTCCAGAACAAGCTGGGTGGCCAGTGTTGAGTCTCACTGGGCACTATGCAAGGTGAATTCACAGTAATCAAAGGGCATTTCAAAGTGTTCACGCCACAGGAAGCCACCAGATATGCTTCAACAATAGAATGTGACCACACCATGGAGCCACACACATTCAAGGGCCTGTGGTGTATATTTTGAAGTGAGCTCTTGCATAAAATGAACAAGTAGTAGAACGCTCACATGGGCTCCAGATACGCATGCTGCTTACCAAAGTAGTGACACAGATAGGAGGCCTACTTGTGGCTGTTTGGGGTAGTCTTCTACCAGTGTAGAAGGGTTGCTGAAAAGCAGTTTACTTCACCTTTTATGTGGGCATATATATGTCAAATCAAGGGCCATGGCAACCCAGAGAAACAGCAAGCACAGTGTAGTACCTTACCAGCCCCGAGCCAGTAGACCCTGCGTCATGGGCATACAGTACCAGAGCATTCACCATTCACAGCGCATAAAGTGTAGCTGGTTCAGGAGGTGAGGAAGGCACAGAGTATCAGAAGGCCCTCTCACAGGGAGGCGGCGACATGCGAAACAGTCCAGCCCCACAACACAGCAGCTCCTGCTTGCACCCGCTCAGCGGCCCCCAACACTGGGGTCCAGTGGCAGCAGGAGTGGTACGGCACCAAGCTGTCCCATGCAAAATAAAGCATCAACAAGTGATCCAATGTTGCAGCTATACGCCGCAACCGTCTCTTCACCACTCTAGTCCAATGTGGGCGACACACACCAATGCCCTTCCCCTGGCAGAGATCACACTGCAGCCGCGATATTTCAGCACCATGACATGTCAATGGTCTGGTCACCCAGAACAGGCTGGTAACGCAGCCATGCTGGATCACGGATGGTGCGGGTCAGTGTCAGCGGTGGCAGGCGCCCAAAATTGGTGTGTGGGCATAAAGTGGGCCTGAATCAGGAGTAAATAGCGGCTGTTGCAAGCGCTGGGTCGGCAGAGCTCTAAGGTATAGTTGCCATCTTAGTTGGCCCGCAACCGCACCCCCACCTAACGAATATTTAAAGGCTAATATTATTCCCCTAGGTCAACGAAATGCAGTCGTGATTGGATGATGCTAACAATCACAGCAGCCCAAAAAGTAAGCAAGTCTATAGCAGACAAAATTGAGGCACAAGAAGTCAATTTCTTTTCAAGATAGGACAATTGAAAGAGCAAAGCACAAATTGGAAGAAATAAAAAAACAACAGGAAGATTTTATTAAATTGACTATGACTAAAAAATGAATGAGCTGAAGAAAGACTCAGGCCTTTTCAAAAGAGAGAACATTTTACAAGGTTGCCGGCAGCCTACCGGCAACCTCGGCTTACTGTTTCCGCTGCCTTATAGCTAGATAATACCGACGGCGGAGGAACAGTAAGTTCCCATTCCCATGGAGTCCCATAGGATTCATCGGGAATGGGAACACTGAAGCACCAACACCAACACCAACACTGTGTAACGGTGCCTGTGCTTCAGTGAATTATCTGCTGGTAGGGACCTGAATTACCAGAAGGTCAGGCCTGCCGGTAGTTCACTGCCCCTACCGGGAGACTCAGAGTATGCTGGTCTGACAAAGGTGCAGGTAATCATTGTTACCAGCACTTTTTTCTGGACTTCTCATAATGAGGGCCCATATAACCATGCTGATAATTACATTAATACAAGTTATGCAAGACCTTTTAGAAAAGATGGGTGACTTTTTTGGACACTACATCCAGTGTATCTGAGATAGACAATACAAAAGCCATAGAATAATCATCCACTTCAAATGAACATTTTTTAGGATGAGGCAGCACACCAAGAAGACAATAGGGTCCAGGTTATCAACAGGAAGACCACAAATTCGCACAGCAACACAGTCCTATTTGAACCAGGAAACAGTTTCAGTACAGCAGACATTGACCTTTTGAGCAAAAGGTTATCATTTGTTACCACACAAAGTCTGTCCAACATGATTTTAGAGACAGAACCTAGGCAATGCCTAAGAAAAATATGGCTGCAAATGTTCTTTGGGAATTTGGATACCAATGAGCAAAGCAACTCAGTTACTCTGTTTAGAAAGATATACACTTTTGTACCTTCTACAAGTAGTATGCCAAAGAAAGTGTCAACTTTCGAGAAAGCAGTATTGAATGGTTTGAAGAAAATCAGCAAAAAGAGAAAATATGAACAACCTAACATATTCCCACAAGAGAAGCAATCTTTACAGCATCTGAAACAAGATGGGGATATTATTAAAAGTGCGGAAAAAGGTGAAGTTTTTGTGGTTATAGCCTGTGAGGCATTCGATTAGGAAGTAATGCGGCTGTTGAATAATTACACACAATATCGTACATTAGCTGAAAATCCCACGAAGCATGTGATAAGTAAGATATTGAGGATACCAACTGATGGGCTACGTAAGGGCATTATTAATAATCATGAGTTTGAGTATTTAAATCAAAAATACCCCAGAATTCCTGTGATATACATCTTGCCCAAGATCCATAAACATTCCAGGCATCCACCATTGAGATTGATTGTTTTGTCCTACGTCTCTCTTTGAGCCTATCAGCAAATACGTAGGTTTGTTCATCAAACCATTGACGGTACCAGCAAGTCCGTATTTGCCCGATTCAAGAGCATTCATTAATGTGATATAAGGGACATTTTAGCAACTCTCAACATCAAATTATTATATACAAATATCCCCCAGGAACAAACTATGCTTGTAGCAAAAGAACTGTGAGATCACTGCCCCATGCCACAGATGGTGCCGACCACATGTGTACTGGAAGTGGCTGAATTTTCACTCAAAAGGAATTTCTTTCTGTTCAAACAACAATTCTTTCTTCAAATTTAGGGCACATCAATGGGTTGTGTCTTTGCTCCCAAACTGGCAAATCCATACATGGCTAATTCTGAACAGATATTTGTCGTAACTGACTCCAGTCCTTTTTTGCGCCATTTGAAACTATTCAAATGATATATTGATGATATATTGATTATCTGACAGGGCAGTACAGAATGATTACAAACTGTTTTGGGGGTGGATGAACAGACTGGGCCCAAATCTTAAGTCCACTTTGAGTGAGAGTCGAACTGAAATACCATTTCTGGACTTAACAATCAAGGTTGAAGGAGGCAAACTTGCAACAACTCTGTACTGCATGTTCACAGACAAAAATACCATTCTACATTTCTCCAGTTTCCATCCCAGTGCAATTAAACAGAACATTCCTTCTGGGCTGCTTCTGTGGCTAAGAAAGAATTGTACATCTACTGACGACTTTAAACAACAGAGTTGCATACTGACTTAGTGCTTACAAGTAAGGGGTTACCCAAGAAATGTATTGAAAAAATCATTTAACAGAGCAAGAGCAGTAGATAGAGGAACCCTATTGGAATCAAATAGACAGAAACAGAGTGAAGACAGAATTGTGTGTGTAACTACATTTTGCGTCGATACTCCTACCATCAAACATTTGATTGTTAAGAATTGGCATGGTGTGCAACTTTAGGATCCGAGTTTGCAAAGACCACTTTTTTCCCTTAAAAAGATCATGAACTTACATCAGTCCCTTACAGAAGCTGTGCGATTTAAAAAAAAAAAAACGAATGAGTCAAAGTTAACCTTAACAGAAATATGGGGTTTCCCTAAGGTAAAGGCCATTAGTCTTGCAGCCATTGTAGTGTATATAATATGTTAATTCACAATGTAGACAGATGTATTTGCACAATGGTGCCTTCAGCAATTCACAAATTGCAAAACAGCAGGTGTGGTATACATTATTCTCTGTCCTTGTGACATGGTATATGTAGTGAAAAATACCCGCCAGGTAAAATGTAGGATCATCGAGTACAGATCGAAAATTCACACGGGCACTGTAAACGCACCTGTAGTGCAACATTTTAGGGAGAAATACCATTCTGGGGTTGAATTCAGATAGCGACTGTTACAGAAAGTCCAGACAAATCTCAGAAGTAGCTTCTTAGATTTTTTATTGACAGAAAGGGAACACATTTGGATGTATAGTCTACAATCAGTTACCACAGGCCTCAATGATCAAGAAGAGTGGCACAGTTAGGGCTGTGTGTAATTTTAGTTTTGCAAAGAAATGTGATTGGCTTCAGAGTTTCAGAATATTGATAACTGCCTCTTAGAATAATTAATCCCTGGCTCGACGTTAAATAGGCTATGTGTTAATATTCCTTTACATCCAATCATTAGTAAGGGGGCACAGTACACAACAAGATGGCCCCCATTTGAGGCATTGCCAAATAACATGAACAAATAATCTTTGATGTCACCTAAGATTGATAAGCGTAGGATTTCCAGTTGTGAGACAATGGTGCTGTACATAGCATCAGCACTAACTCGGCTCAGAGAGTAGGTTTTCCACGAGTAGCAGACATGGACAAGTGAAGAGAAGCACACCAATACGAATATGGAAAGTACAAGTTAATGATCACTTGACACATGTGGTAGAATAACCACCAATTATGATAATATCTACAAACATCATCTATATGGTTGACCACGGCAGGTTTCTGGTGTGAGAACCTGTGCCGGGTGACCAATGTGAGTTATGTTGGGTGACCGATGTGAGTTACGTTGGGTGACCAATGAGGGTGAAGAGGTAGAAGTGTAGCAAGTAAAGCATTGTATTGCTTGCTCTATGTAAGGGTTTTTGAGGCATGATTGTTCATTGTATGATTTTATCAGGCTAATTTTAGTTGTCTTTGATATTGCAGCCCAAGGAATGACAAATAGTGTTTGGCTAGATATAAATTGGCTTTGAGCTATAGACTGGAGGTATTATCATGAATATAACCACATAAAATAGTGGGCATGCAATAACCTTTATCACATGCGTATGCTGTGCACCCGGGTGTGTGCTCAGGACAGTGGCCTGCTGCTGCAGGCCAGATTCATTATTAAGCAAGCATGCTGAGATTTGTCACTAGGCAATTCATGTTCACGTCTAGGATGCATAGATGATGATTTTTATATGGTATAAGGTACACTTTGTGTGATGAACACTGGTGACACACCATGTATAACAAGGAGTCTGTGTCTAGGGTAACATTGTGTTTATGATTTTTTGATTTTGATTTTTTGATTTTGTACAGTGTACAAGCCTTGAAGAAGATGCAATTAATCATTGTCGTCAAAACTAGTTCGAAATATATTAGATGTGGCCAAAGAAGAATACCAGTTGGCGTGTGCATACAGAAATATGCATATACACATACACTACCATGAGAAATACTGTTAGAGATATCGTCCTGGACTTGGGAGTCAAGGGATATTGTCGTGATCAGCAATTGTTTTACTGATCGCATTGAACAGCTCAGATGGTGACACTGTTCTCAAAGGGGCATAGGTTTGTTCATAGAGGTTTGTCAATATGTGAGTTTGTAGCAAGCTGCAGTATTGATTTATTTATTTAGTTTTTACATTTATAATGCGCACTAAGGCCAAGGGCATCAAGGCTCTGGGAGTGTGCACTTGCCTGGGCTTTCTTGATGATTTTTTTGAAAATGAATGATGGGAGATCAACCTCTGAAAATGTGTGGGGCTAATCCACACACATGTTCTAATGCTTGCTGCAAAACAAACACATAGTCCAGTGTACTCTGGGGGCACAGCCTACAGGCGCAGCCCACCCTGTCACATTTATTTGACAGGTGACAGCGAGGGGTGCATAAAAACATCCAGAGGAGACAGGCCACAACTTCCTCCTCCCATGGCCAGCCTAATTAAATATCAAAGGCCCCATGGATCTGCCTTGTGCTATTGTCTAAGTTCTGTGTGGTGGCAGCTCATACTGATGAGAGTTAATTGAAGCAGGCCTGCAAATAGGCCTGGTCACAGAACTTAACAATGGGCAGGAAAACAAACACATCTTTGATATTCAATGTGTCACCTTGAAACTAGCTTCCACCCCTCTGTATAAAGGACAGTTAATGGCATGTCTGGGTCGACTATTTACCGTAGGCAACCCCTCCATAGCGGACCCCTTTCAGAGGGATGAAGTATGTGTTTGAGTATGTGATCTGAGGGAAACAGAAAGTCTGTTATCACCACAAACTTCAAGAGAGACCTGCGCTTTGATCAAGAGCCACAGTGGGCTCAGTTAACCATAGAGACACTTTGATCTACAACAAACAGGAAGATGGGTTCGAGTTAGGAGTACATGTTGTCACCTCTTTCCTTCCATGTTGCAAAGCACTTAGATCGACTATTGTTGGTTCGGACCCCGGATTGGTTCCCTAAGGTAGACTTAGCCTGCACCAATAACTGGGTCCATTGGGCTTTATAAGTGGGCTTAGCCCCTCACTCCCAGTTCATCTGAAGACTTAACCAGAAGAAGGAAAGAAGAACTCAGCATTGGATGCTGGCTGAGAGTACAGTTTCCGCCAGTAAAGGAAGGCCAGGACTTCCAAGAGGCAAGCAAGATGCCTCCCCTAAACATCTCCCAGGGAACAGCGGGAGATACTGGATTCAGAGGACCCGTCCAGCAGCTCCAGACCTAGTACCCCGCCAGCACACAGTGTGCCCTGCTAGGTTCTGCCAGCAAACCTCCTAGGTGTGAAGTGCCAGAGAGTTACTGAACAAAGGACAATGTCATTGCCTGCAAACACTCTCCTCATACTTGAAAGGATGCCACAAGCCCTGTGAAGAAGCTAGGAGGAGTGGCGCACAAGTATCAACCAGCGTCCATCATTTAAGTACATTTTAAGTGGCAGTGATCCCTCAAACTGTGACCGACTGCACCACTGACTGTTGTCACGCTGCAGTCACTTAAGCCATCCGAGACACCTCGACCAGCACTCCAGATCTGCCAAGCAGCACAGAGACAATGATTCTTGACCCCAAGGCGCTGAGTAGGCCATTCTGCAGCCGTCCATCCAGCCTCGCTTGCCAAACTGTCTGTCGCCTGACACCCGAAGCTGTCTCCCCTCTTGAACGCAGGAGCTGCAAAGCATCCTGGAACTGACTCGATGCTGTCAAGCATCAAGAACATCTCAAGCACTAGGTACATTTTGGTTCTTTCCCCTGGTCCTTCTTCGAAGGTCCCTAGTGACATTTACAACCCCTTGCTCCCTTGGTGCTGAAACCAAATAACCTTGAACAGTTAAGACTGATTGATTTGCCTGACGACCCTCCTGTCAGTATCCAGAATGCATCCCTTTCCTTCATAAAACTGTCTGTCCTATGTATTCCTTTACAGTTTGGGTTGTATTTTGTAGTGAGCTAGAACTGTCTGTTGTAAAAATAATAAAGTGGATATTTTTATACAACTTTGACTAGACAGTCCCTTTTATCGCAGGGTAATAATTTTATTTTTGCTGTGTTGCAACTAACCAACGATCCATGACCTTGCAGAGATAGGCTGCCATTCCGTCCACATTACCAAAATTGGACAAGGAGGTTTATAATTGACTTGTGTTCCAATATGTTCAGATCCCTTCTGGTGTACTAGAGGTGTGGGGCTGATTGATGGTTTAGAAACCGATATTCATCCCTGCACCACTGGTGCCCCAGATGTTGATTTGTCACACTGATACAGGTAGGGTTACACAGGCATTGTTGAGGACTTGAGAGAAACATAGTAGGGGGACAGCAGCTCAGGTGCTACGCTCCGTGAAGGGCGAGGTCTTCAAATGTTTGCAGAAGGCCCAGTAGGATGGTTCGGCTCTCAGGGTATGGGGAAGGGAGTTCCAAAGTTTTGTTTCCATAACTGGGAAATTGTCTAAACCCTTCCTCTACAGCCTGCATTTGAGCATGAGGAGCCAGTGGGCATATCGGTTCTGGTTGGTCTCTTGCACTGGGCTTTAGCGATCTTCTCTGTGAGGTACATCAGTGCAGTAATAGAAAGGCACCTATGGGTGATCGCTAGAGTTTTAAAGATTATTCAATCTCACATAGGGAGCCAGTGGGTGTTTCTTCTTGTGCCAGAGATGTGGGCTTGCCTAGGAAAGTTAATGGCTGCACAAATTCCATTGCTTTGGATGACTTGTATATTTTTGATATTACGGCTTGAAGTGCCTGCATATAGCGCATTGCAGAAATCAAGTCTAGAGCTGATGATTGATGAGGCAATGGTGAGACATCTGTATTCGGAGAGGAACTATCTGCAATCGTTGATATGTTTCGTTGTATGAGCTGATGAGGAGGTGATGGCGTTGACTTGGCGAGCGAGGGAGAGTGATGCATCCAGGTGCATCCCCAGAGTTTTTACTGATGGTGAGACAGGGATTGGGATGCCTTCAATGGTTAAGGTGGCATAAAGCTGCTCAGGGCTTTTGAGCACCTACAGTGATTCCAATAGGAGGATTTATGTTTTTTTGTCGTTAGGACACAGATGGTGTGTGGCCATCCATGCCTGGATAGTTTGTGAGACTATGTTTAGGGTGGCAGAGTCGACAGCTTGATTGCCTGTGAGTGGAAGGAGGATTTGCGTGTTGACTGCTTGGATAGTATAGCATAGGGTATGCTACCAGGTCGAACACAGCCTTGAGATCTAGGAGAATTAGTAAGGCTGACTTTCCAGCATCCTTGATCTCATTTAGCTGGTTATTTAAGTCAAGTAGGGCTGATTCCGTGCCATGATCAGGGCGGAATCCAAATTGCTGCACCCCCAGGAAATGATTGGATTCTAGGTATTGCTGGATTTGGGGGTTGGTGGCTCTATCAAGGATATTTAGGAGGAAGAGGACTGTGGTGATTGACGATAGTTGGTAAGGCTAGAGGACAAGGATGTTTATTTTAGTAAAGGTAGCACCCAGGTTTCCTTCAGAGTGGTGGGGACCCGGCTTGAGGAGGAGGATGCGTTGGTGAAAGTGGTGATGAAAGGGGCCAGGACGTCCAAGCAGTGCTTGACAATTGCGGCAGGGCAGGTGTCTCCTTTTCATCTGTACGGTTTCATACTTTTAAGGTGTAGTAGACCTCTACTTGCGTGACCAGGTCGAACTGAAAAGTGGGGTGGTTTGGCACGAGGGTTTAGGACTGGGTGAGGAGGGAGGGTTGTGGAATGGTGCTGATAGTAGCTAGTTTGGCATCGATTTGTTTCTGAAGAGTGGAGATTTTATCGAGGAGGGCATTTTGTGTCCTGGTGCACCAGGCCTCGTCTTTGGTAAGGTTGAGAGGGTGGGGGGTGATTCAAATTCTTAGAGGATAGTGAAGATCTCTCGTGTGTTGGATTTTGCGTTAGTGATTCTCATAATGTATGTGATGGATTTGGTGTGTAGAATGGCTTTTTTATACAACTTGGCTGATGTAGCAAACAGCTGTTTGAGTGCATCAGTATGTGCTCTTCTCCATTTGGTTTCTGCATCACGTGTTTTGGAACAGAGTGCTGCAAGGTCGAGAGTGAACCATGAGTTAAGGTGTGTAGTTAATTTACTTTAAGTTTACGTGGTGCTAGGGGGGTGATGAAGTCTACTGCAAGTGTCATGCTTTGGAGTGTAAATCTGTGAGACAGTCAGGATCTGAGTAAGGTAGCAAATCTAATTATAGTGTGTCAAGAAGCAGCAGAATTTGGGCTATAATGAGATTGCGCAAAATGTGTGCCATGCTGGGTGGCATAGCTGGGGCAATCCGTGTAGGAGTTTGGATGGGCACCATTGCGCTATTGTAAAAGAGATGATGTGGTGGTCAGTCCAGGGGCATGGCTGGTTGGAAAGGATGGCGATTTGGCAATTAAGATGAGCTATCCAGTCCAAGGTGAGACCTTTGGAATGGGTGGTGGTCTCAATGCAGTGACCGAATCCTAGGGCACTAAGCAAGTTGGCTACTCAGGCTGCGTTTGTGTCTTTGGGTCATTGAGGCCTAGGTTGATGTCGCCTAGAAGAATTGGTTTGGATGTGGTCTTAATGTTCGACCCGAGGATCTGAAGGAGGTCCTTTTCAAACGATATGGTGGGGCCAGGTGGGCGGCAGACTATATGAATGGTGATTGTGGTTGTATGGTATAAAGGTAGTTTAGCAGTGAGTATATCACAATTGGGTGGTTCAAGTGGGTGGGCTGGAGAGCTATGTGGCGTGAAGTTGGACGTGCTGCTAGGGACACTGGTTGTGGAGCATGGTGTTTGAATGTGTGTGGAGGAAGCGTGGTATGAATTTACCTGATGGATTATAGAACTTTATTGATATGTATTGTATAGATCTGCACTGGAGTTGAAAATATGCGTGTGCTGTTGAAGTGTGATATTGTACATGCAATAAATGTATTGTTATTGGAGACTCAGACATAGTTAGAAATACATATACATTGATGAAGTGTGATGTTTTATATGTAATACATTAAATGTTGCTCAAAACTCATGCTCTTGTATTTCAATTAAATTGATTAATTCTAGCATCAAATGATTATTAATTTATCCCACATGATATCAATTTTCTTGTTCAACGTAGACAAGAGGTCTTCACCCCCTCTGAACAGCCACACTGAGATCAATGCGGTTACCATCCCAAGTCCCATCTAAAACCCAAAGTGCAAAAGGTCAAACAGAGAACTGCTCTCCACTGGCAGTTTGAGAAGTAAAAAAATGTTTTCAAGACTTTTGAAAACTGACAAAATCCAAAATAGGTCTGAAAGGACATAGCCCAAAGGGTCTAGAAAGTGCTTTTTCAACAGATGGATAATCGCATACATGTTGGTAATTTATATTTGTTTACTTAAAATGAAAAGTGTTTCAGCAAACCAAGCACTGTCCAAAATACACGCTGAGGGCTTATGGAGGTGTGCTGTCTTTAAAGAAACACTGAAAATCCTTGACACTGAGCTTGCCAGTAACTCCTACTTGCTGGCAATTCCATCCGAGTGTTAGACATGATCCTTCACTTTGAAAGGTTTGCAATTTCTGATTAAATTGCCAGCGATATGAGACGCTGCCTAAGTGAATGGGAAGCTAGATAGGTTGGGTGGTTGACATCCTTGCAATACCAAGAGATAATTAATTTTTGGGACTTTGCCAACTGTAATCTATATATGAAGATGGCAACATGGTTTCTGATGTTCACAACATCATTTAAGAAGTAACAACTCAGCTAATTACAATGATATTGGCATCTGGGATCTTTTTGGCCATCTCTGATAATCAGGAGTTTTGCTTCAAAGACGTGGACACTTATGGGACTTAACACGAAATACCAATAGATATTGCATGTTCCTAAGTGTCTGAGGGATGAAGACAGATCTTGGTTGAGAATAGACATTGAAGTGACAGGATGGGAAAATGAAAAGCTACTCAGATCTCAGTCTTGGACCTTCCAGAGCAGAGCTTTGATCTTCTGACTAGGCAGATCATATCTTCTGAGACAGGCTACAGTAATATTACAGGTTAACACAGCATAGATATTCCTAAAATTACACCGGTCCTATAGGCACAGACTTAAAAAAGCAGTGATACTACTTGTTTGGTCTATGCAAATGAAATATATTTGGGAACTACTCTGTCTTTAATGCAGAGACTTCAGAACACAACTGCTCGCATTCAAATCAAGACCCAGACGAAACCCCAGATTGCTCGGGTAATTAGAACTCTACAGTTGCTGTTAATTGAGAAACAAGTACAATACAAGGTTCTCTGTGTGGGCCTACAGGACGTTTACAATGAGGGTCTATCTTAAAAAAACATTCCCCTTTCTCTCAATCAGACCTTCATCAGACTGCGTTATGATCATTCCATGTATCCACAAGTCCTGTTCAGGATGACACTATTTAAGCAATAAGCCCTGAACTGTGGGCCATTACCGAGTCAGGTAATGCCCCTAGGCCCATAGTTACAGGCCCAAGCAAAGTGAGGGCCTTAACGAAGGCCCTGGGGCATTACCTTACACGGTAATGGCCCTGCGGCGAGGGGCTTATTGCTATTAGTACCCCAGCCCGTAAGACCGCGGTACTAATAGCAATCTTTTTCTGTTATGAAATGCTGGGGCGTTTCAAAACAGAAAAAGAAAAAAAAATGGCAGCCAATGGCGGACGCGCTGGGACAGAAGTGTTCCCAGCGCGTTTGATCTCGAAAATTGAAGAAAAAGAGGTAAGTGGGATTGGGAGGGAGGGGATTGTTTGGGGGATGGGAGTTGGGGTGTGGAAAACACTTATCTGATTCCCTGGCGGGAAAGGATGGCAGCTTCCAGTCCTGCAGAGGCTCGGAACAGGGATTACC
Source organism: Ambystoma mexicanum (assembly GCF_040938575.1). Classification (NCBI taxonomy): domain Eukaryota; kingdom Metazoa; phylum Chordata; class Amphibia; order Caudata; family Ambystomatidae; genus Ambystoma; species Ambystoma mexicanum. The sequence continues at coordinate 783,506,666 of NC_090935.1, read as the reverse complement.
CTATTCCAAGCCTCCTCATTGGCTGAGGGGCTGCCACACGCTCCATGCCAGGAAGTGAAAGAAGAGAAAGCTTTGAGGGATTATGTGTGGGGTATCGACATGGCGAGGTTCAATCAGATTGTTTGTAACATTCTGATTGACCCTCGCCGGGTACTAATTTTCTTTCATGACCCCATGGAATAACCTTCCAACATATCTAAGCTGCACCTGGAACTACTTACCTTTTAGAATACTTCTGCAAACCTGGCTCTTTGACAAATACAGTACACATGAGCCATAGGATCTTTCTACATTTTTGTTTGCGCTCTACAAGCATACCTAATATAACATACAAAAACCTTAAAATTGTAGGGTATGAAATGCCTCCACATGGGTCATGAAATAAATACTTTAGGAAGAAAATGTGCCCTCTGTCACCAAGAACATGATTCCTTGGCATCAGAACACCATATCAGCATGAATGATCCACCCATAAGACTTCGAAAAGTTTTGAATTGCACCCATTTTATTAGCCAGACATTTGAAGGAAATCCACTCAAATTTAACACAAATACCAGAGTAACATTTTTAATAAATACAATAATTTGGTCACATAATATCATCTTGTCATTTTCAAAAATCAAACTAAAGCTGTTCCAAACATCGACTTGTCCTTTTCAGTAAATGCTCTAATTTTGTCTCCAAATATGAGCTTCTCATCTAGCAATATAATAAAAGGCCAGATACATGTTTGTCCCTGTATGTTTGTCCGGTGCAGAGAGCTTGCCTGTTGTCACCACTAGAGGGAACTGTTGGCTTAGGATATATAGTGGGCCTACTGTATAAATGAAAGCCTGTGCTTTGGCCCTTGTACACTGGTCTGTACACTAGTATTGAATAAATGGTCATTATTCACCAGACTTACTTCCTTCTCCTAGTCCAACTCTTATAATCAATGTCAAAGGAGGGATTAAACCCAAAGAGGATCTAATGTACACCATAAAGGACAACTAGCCCCAAAAAATAAAGCACAATTGTTGTCATTTCTAGCTATGACAGAGTAACATGTGAAGTTAAAACTGAATTTTGCAATCTCCACACAAACATGAGACAACTAGCCAAGAAGGGCAAGATATGTTTATGGGTTGAAAAATGCGAGGAAGAATTTCAGATAGTCAGGGATGCACTTGATAGAACACCCTCATTAAGCAATTACGATCCATCAGGAGAAGCATTTTGATGGCTGATGCCAGTGATGAAGGTCTGGGGGCAGTACTGGGGGCAATACTGGATGAATGTAATTAATATACAATTGCTTTTTGCTCTAGAGTTCTAAGGAAATCAAAACACATTACTCAATGATTGAAAAGGATTGCTCGCTATAAATTGAGCTGCAGGGAAGTTCAGGCCATTCTTGTGATTCAATCGCTTTGAACTGTGATGTGATCACAAACATTTGAAGGGGATCTTGTCTTCTAAAGAACTTGACATAATTGGAAATGGTTAACTGACCTACATGAATCTACATGGGACATTGAATATGTACTTGGTGTAAAAAATTGAGCAGCCGATTCAATGTCAGGATTCATGAGCAATGAAGAATTGGAAAAGATGTATGACGATCAAGCTTTTATAATTGAACAGGAGGTGGTATCAAAGGAAGAATGGGATATGGCCATAAGAGCTGACAAAGTGCTAATTGACGTGAAATCTGCCTTTTAGAGCAATACCTTTAAGAAGAGTCTGCTCCAATATCTAAAGTGTGAAGCTATTTGGAGGCTTCATGATGAGCTGCATAATGAACAGGCGTTTGTATTTATGAGTGAGAAATTAATTCCACCAGGGGCAAGATCATACATTTAGCACACGAGGTTCACCATGGTTTGTCAAAAAGAGAAAAAAGAATAAGACAACGTTACTGGTGGCCAAACATGGATGTGCTCATAGAGAGAGTTATTAAAGAATGCCTAACATGTGCTAATAGTGAAACATCTTGTTCTAGCAGATGCAGTCCTGCTGTGGGAAGAGTGGGATTTGATATTGTTGATCCCACTAGGAGGTCAACCACACAATTGTACTGTATGGTAACTTTTTGGTAGTAATAGATTTTGTTTATCCAGTTGGGTGGAGGTAGGCTGGTTACAAAATGTTGGTACCAGTGATGTTATACATTTTCCAGAAGACATTTTGAATAGGGAGGGTTACCCTATGATGTCAGTGACCGATATTGACTGATATTGGTGACCGATATTACTTTCCAAGGAAACAGAAACATTTCTAAAAGAAATGCTATTGTATACTATGCTATCTCTGTGTATCACCCTAAAACTAATGGGATGGCTGAAATGCTTAACAGGGTCAGAAAGGAAAGTATTCAAGGACCAATTCACATGGGAAAAGATTGTAAAAAAACAATTATGAGACAGTCACAGCTCATCGACTCATGCCACATACCACCACAGGGGTATCCCAGTTTGAAATACTGAAAGGTAGCAAACCAAATATAGGAGTATGCCCATCTAGGTTAGGGAGAGCAGGAACAACCATTGTTAAATTAAAGGGAAAGAGGTGTGGGGTAAGGACATATACTACAGTTGCAGGGCAGTTAAGCATCTGAATACAGGTGAGAGTGTGGATGCACGTAAAACTTCCCCCATGTTTATAGGAACATGGTCAAAGTTGGTCTCGTCCTCTCAAGGTAAACAGCAAAAAAACATAATGCAATGAATAGAACAGATTGTAGAGTCTGGAATAACAAACAAGTGTGTGTAGAGAGTCAAATCATGTATTCTATTGTGTTACAACAATAATAAACATAGGTTAAATAAATACAATATAGCTTAAATAGTATACAATATAATAGATTGTAATTAAAATCTTAAAATAAGACAACAATGCATACATAAAACAACTTCAACATATCCAGGCATTGATAGTGAATCTAAAGATGGCAGTTGATCATGGAGTCGAATAATTAAAAACAACACACATGTATGCACAATATGGTTAAGAAAAACCCTAGCCAATCAAATATTCCTGTTCTTGCCTAAAAAGATTCTTCCTAGAGCTATCTCTAATACCAAAGGCCCTCTTGGTGTATTGATCCAATACCCAAGTTATAGTGCAGTTTTGCATCATGATACAGTGATACAAGGCAGGCCTGAAGTTTGTTTACATCCAGGGTGAAAATGAAAATGACCACGAGATTCCAGTTCCATTGTGCAAAAGGGACAAATACCACTCTTATCCCCTAACCCCTTGCAGGGGCAGACTACCATATTTCGTTTAATGAGTTTAAATATCAGTAACACCAAGTTCCTACGGTGGATGATCCATGGGTAACATTCCAGATAAGGTTCCAATCTCCTTGGAGATGAAATTCTGGAATGTGCCCTATTTCCAGGTTTTCCTAGTTAAACATTTTCAGTGCATTCTTGCAGCATATTGAGTAAGAGTGCTTTCACCTTCCCTTTGCAGGCTTTACTTGATGTTTCAGGCTGTACAACCCAGTGAGAGGCATTCATTAACTTAAGTGAAGCTTTCACAAATCCACCTAATTTGGTTTGCCCTGGTGTGTGACATAATATCTAAAATTAGGCCTTGTGACAGGGTGGCATATGTGTTCACCCGTGTCATGACTGATAATATGGTTAGGGCCATTAACATGGATCCTCTATGTACGTAAACCTAGCTCACGACGTAAACCTAGCTCACGACAAACTTCCAGCATGGGGGCTCTCTGTGGAAATGATAACATTGTTCTGAGAAGTCCTGTTGTAAACGGTTCCAACGCTAGTAACATAGGAGAAATATGTGAAGGAACTACCAGAGCATCTAATAGTACAGAGAGCTTCACAGGGAAGGAAAGAAGGAAGAGGGGGGCATGGAAATGCACATGCCTGAGGAGGAATCATATTCAACTGGAGATAGGCCAAGTCGAGCCTTTAAGAAATCCAAATATTTAAACGGTGTTGTAGATTAAAGAAGAGTGTATTCCCTATATTAGTGGCACATCACAATATAGACACTAACTTGTGCTTGCACTCACATCTAGCTCTGTTTCTCCCTTCCCTACCCAAGACCACACAGGAGACACATGGGGTAATTCATTAGGGGGGGCACTGCTTTATCATATACTCCAAATTGAACACAGGCCCCGTTAAACGTATCAACAGGGGGTGGTCTCTTTTTAAACAAAATGTTTTGCGCCTAGAAACATTTGTGTACATGTGCATTATAAATGACATATCATGTCATATCATTATTACATGTACTCAAAGTTTCTTCTTTACACCAGTTATAACAATTTCCCATCAGACAAAAACATGTCATTGTGAATGTGTTGTCTTCCTCTTTTTATCTTTACAGCTCAAATGTCCACACCACCTGTTAAATAGTACCATGTGATCGTTTACTTCCCTTTATATTAAGAAAAGGTTCACTCTTTTGTTACTCCTATAATGGTGAATCATAACCACTAAGCTGCATGCTCCACCTTTCATGTCGCTATCCAAAGCTTTCAGTGGGTTTCAGTGGGTTTCTCATTCATAGCTAACAGGATGCTAACAACACATTCCTCATGTCTGCTATAAATAAAAAGGAGAGAGGTGACATGGAGTTATTTCTACCCCCTTTTTTAACCATTTCCAATACTAAGGATGATCATCTCATTTACCTTAACTTCTTCTTAAAGCATCGAAATGGGCTCTCCACTCTGCCTCATGCATGCGCTACGGCAGGATTTTCCTTCCCGAGAAGTCTTCTGATCACTAAATATATAGGTATATATGTCCATTACCCTTTTAATTCGACTATGCCACCCTTAACACACGGATCAGACTACAGTAATCTTCCTCTCCTTATGTGCGCTTACCCCCTATTGTCAGCATTTACTTCTCAACTCCACTTGCCAGGCACGCCCTTTGAAAATACGGGCACTCTGAACAAGTCTATTCCTTCCTCTTCCTATGTCATCACGTCACTCCGCGGCCTGAGGTCTTTTACTGTGAAATACATACAATAATGTACATTCATCTGGTCACCTTAACTCGTCACAGTGTTTTAAGCTGTTACCTTTTCAAATAATTTATTTCATCAGCTATAAGTGAGCTAAAGTCACTGATTCCAATCATATTGAACCCACACCAGGTGATTTAGTAACTACCTAGAATGGGCAGTCTTAGGGCTTGCTAATCTGAACCCACAACAACTCGCTTAATTGTAAAAATGATTTCCCATCTCCGTACTGGAGACCATTGCCATATTGCATCATTACTCCATCTGCTAGGAATGAACAAAAGTCATCAACCCAAATTCATGTTATACCTACATTAGGTGCCTTATTAAACCAGGTCCACTCGTCTCAGTATTTCAAACTGTTTCCATTCAAAACATTTACTGCATCCGATTGGACTCATGTCTCCAGCATTGGAATGTGCTATATCGTATTCTCGATGGTTCCCTACAACCTGTGCCACTTGATCGGTTCAGTCAAACCTCTTTCCTCATGCTGAGTGGCATAGATGAACTCCTTGCTGCTTTCTAAACAACTTATCTTTATCCACTTTAATATTGCTGCCTGCCTTTCCTTGATTTTGTTTTTATACAGCTTGTATGTTCTATTATGCGTGTTTTCACTTTCCTCTGTTTTGCCTATATGCAATTTGTCACAAGGGCACCAGATCACATAAATGACCATCCGGGAATGTGATCTGGTTCTGTTTCCAGGGTCTCGAGATAACCCGGTCTAATTCTGTACTTCTGCTTATCTGTTTAGAGCAGCTACACTTGCCGCATGGTGCATGTCCAGTAATGTTTCCTTTCCCTGCCACCAGTGCTTGGCATAATTTAAGCAATGGTTGTTAGTGTTACATGTTACATTTCTGTTTCTGCACTTTCTTTTGGTTTGAGATACATCTGATGCAGGGAGACTGGCCTACTGATTTGGCATACAGTCTGGCCTGACAACTGAACAGCCATGGAAGCGATGTCGCAGAGCACAGCAGCTGACCTGTGGAATGCCGTAGGCCTCGCAGATGGGCATGAACAGCCCTCCCTCTTTGAGAAGTGCACAGTGATGAACTGCTGGCTCAAGTCCCAAGGCTGCTAGAGGAGGCCTTGTAGAAGCAGCCTGCCAGTTACAAAATGTACTTTATTCCCCCTCTTCGGTGAAATGACCTGTTGTTATGATACATGTGACTAATGGGAGGAGAATAATATGTACCCTCAGCATTGTACATAGGTATGAGGCAGGCCTGGGAGGAGCAGAGATGAATGCAGCCCTCCTAAGCACTGTGTATGCTAACATTACAGCGCGTTTCACCCAACTTCTGGCCTTGTGTATTATTTGTGTCTGAGTGACGAGTGCCTGGAATGCCTGAGATGGTGTGAGGGAGCTAGATGTGCGCTGGTATCGTGGGGAGCGGGACGAGCCTGTGACCTGTGGTGTCGATCCCTGGAGCTCCCCTTCATGAAATGCGTGACTGGAGATACAGCAATAGAACAGGTAAGTGAAAAACATTTCTTCGCTGTACCTTTTGCATGTTTGAATAGTGGAATTTGTGGAATTTTGAGTCTTCAGGGACTCTAGGAATAATACATAGATAGTGCCTCAGAGTGCTGCAGTGATACAGTACAGGGTCGCATGGGCAATGGAATGCCTGGAATGCCTGAGACGGTGTGAGGGAGCTAGATGAGCACTGGTATCGTGGGGAGCAGGAAGAGCCTGTGACAGATAGTACTGTGCAAGCACCCGCAGATTGTCACCTATCTTACCCATCTGTATTGTTATTTAGTAAGTAATTGTTGGTAGCACGAGACATTTATTTAATCACTGCCAAAGATGAGTGTGTCATCATGTATAAAGGAAGGGGATGTGTGGCATTTGGTCACTATCGAAGATGCAGTGCCATCATGAATGAAGGAAGGAGATGTGTGACATTCTGTACAATAGGTTATGCGTGGGCTTCTAGGGTGTGAGGGAAAGGAGTGAGAGGGAGAACGTTTGAGGAAGAGGAATAGGAAGAGTAAGAGGAAGAGGGTTGGGCCCTTAAGATGATACTCATATAGCAATAAAAGCCTATACTTACTTAGAAGCATTGGCCTCCTTCACCACACAACTCATTCCTTCCCTTTTTCCATTACTTGCTCTCTCACTTGCTTCTTCTATACCCATGCACTGTATCATATTTCCAAGAATAGGGGTTAGGCAGGGATGCATTGTGGCACCCTGCCTTTTCAATCTTTATATGGTGGACCTGGCGAATTACTTAAGACAAAGAATGCCACAGTAAAATTAAGCTGGATCGCCTATGCAGACGATCTCATCCTATTAGGCCACAATCCTGTTGGCCTCCTGGACCTATTGAAAGCTTTAGAGGAGTATGCTCAGTTAAATGATCTAAAGATCCATCCTTAAAAATCCAGAATTGTCACATTTAAACGACCTCAGACTAAAGCAGCCCTATTTGAATGGGCTTTAACAAGGCTCAACATCCCTGTAGTAAAGGAAGTCACCCATTTAGGCTTCTATATTAGATTTTCTACGTCATTACATCAAGTTAGGGCAACTTTTGAGGGCAAGATAGTACAACTTGGTTGCCAGATGAAAAAAATCAATCAGGCTTATTGTAAATTCACGCTGGAACCCCTGACCAAATATTATACTGGTAAGGTAATCCCCGTACTAATGTACGGTGTCAAAATATATCCAGCTATAAAACCAATGAATTGGGGCATTGGTGGGGGAGGCTTGAAGGCGAACTCTGGAAATATGTGCTAACTCTTCCCCAATCCCTTCCTGTGGCAAGTCTTAAATATGAACTAGGCCTCCAGTCCCTGAGGAATCACGCCGAATGGAGGGTATTATCTGTTTACACGCAGCTAATTGTCCCCAGAGATGTGGACATAAAAACAATGATGGAGGATAATACAAATCAATTTCTAAGTGAACTAAGAACCTATGTGTTAGCAATACTTTCTAACTGTGATTGTCTAGAGAAAGATCTGACGGATAATCCTATGTATGTAAAATGGCGTTTGAAAAAATCAGACTGGATTCAAACAATAGCAGCAATGCGGAGCACTAAGCTCCACCAGTCACTATCACCTTTTGACAAAAAAATAGGTTTCCGAGCAACATAGATAAAACATTTTCCTAATCCTGGATATAGATCAGATTTTCTAAGAATCTATTGCCGACAAGGAGATTATTTATTATTATATATAAGGATCAATACGAGGGCAATCTGTTTCCCAGGTGTGGTAAAACCAACCTGCAAACCTTGAGACACATACTGTTGGCTTGTGATGGCACAAGAGAAATGAGAACAAAGGCGTTCATAAGATTTGTGGACAATGTAGGGTGGATAGACATGCCACGACTTGCATGGGAGGTCATGCAGCTATTGCAATCAGTGAACGTGATGGGAACTGATTGGAAGGACACACATTGTTGAAAGCGCCCCTGTCTTCTCTACTCTGAAAAGAGTCCTCTTTTTTCCCTTGTTTACAAGTCTTTTTATACAATGTTTTTAATTTACAGTTTTACTTGTTTGAATTTCCTTTTTTTTCGTGAACATTTGTTTTCAGATCTTGTATTTCCTTCTAGTTTCTGTTTAGTAAAGGTTTGTAATAAACCGTATACTAATAAAATAAAAAAGCATAAAATAAAAAATATTTCCAGGTATGGCTGCCAAATGACCAGGGCAAGCACAGCAAGGCAGTATCAGTATCTTATGACCCGGTACTGCTTCAGGGGTAATAATCATCCTCACTTTGCCATGTATAACTCTGGCAGCCTCCTGGCGCATAGGCCTATCCAGAGTATGCATTCTGCCCGCCTCTCGGGAAACCAGATCTCAGTTTGTGGCAATGAAAGGGAAAGGGGAGGGGGAAAAATAGATTGGGGGGACTGAAGTTGCAGACAGCCGAATTTAGGTTGATGTGGAGCATGGGAAAATGCTTGTTTGTGCTTGGGCACGTGGGATTTTGTGGCTGATGGATAGGGCGATAGGTTTCCATGAAATAGTGTGAAAATGGTAAACTGGTAGATAGTCAGTGCTACTGAAAGTACATAGACTGTGTCTGAAACACTGACTAACGACTGGAGCTATTAAGTCACAGGTGAAAGGGAATTGTGTCACGGGCTCGGGATGTGCTCAATCGGACCCTTGAAGCATGAAGGAGTTGAGTTTTAAGAATGGATCAATTATCCGTATCCAACAAGCAACCTGAATCTTGGGGACCCTTCAAGTTGCTGAATGCTTACCGCAAGCAGTAACAATAAAAGAGTTTGCTGGTATCACCAAAGGCACTGCCGTCAAACTGTTAACGAGGCCCTACATGCAGAAACCTACAGTTTCTGACCCACCGGGGGCCACCTAGGAAGGGGACCTGGCGCCCGCCAATGCAACGCCTTACCAGGGAAGTGTGAATAGTTGTCTCCCAGGTGAACCCCTGACATAGCAGGATAGCACGTGCAAAAGAGAAATGCTAGGCATTTGCATGGTAGGACTTCTGCAGACATGACAACCGACATGACAATGTTCTGGGCAGTGTTTAAAGCTGAAGAAGAGAGTGGCAAGGGCATGTTTACAGGTGTTCTGCTCTGAGCATAATGTTTGTCAAGGCACATAGATCTGGCAGTAGTGGAAGCCCAGCTAAACGCATAAGTCAAGACTTAGAACCTGCCATAGAAGATATGCACTAATAATGGGCCCAAGAGAAAAGGGCACCTCCTCGTAAAATGGCACTATAAGCAAGGGCATGACCTTTACTAGAAACCCATCAACCTGGCCCCACCAGGCACTAGTTACCTACTCCTGTGAAGAGAGGGCAGCAGCTTGATCTTGGATCCCACAGGGCCGTAGAGTCTCCTTAAAGGCCACATGGGGTGGTGGTGCCTCATTGTGATGAACTGCTGGAAAGTAAAGAGATGCCACTGTTCTAATCCCAATGTGAGCAAGGGTGTGTACTGTCCTCAGATGGCATTGGTATGACTTCAGGCCTCTTTATCCTTGATGAAAGTGGAGTTGCTGCACAGCTCCGGGGTCCGACAGATGCAAGTCTAGTTGTTGGATGGATGATGCCTTCGGCGGGTGCGGGTTACCTTCATGAAGTGAGTTGCAGATGTAAGATTGGGTCTGAGTGCTGCTCAGAACGGTTGCTGCCTCCAGGCACTGCTGCTAGTCTGCACTCAGGCTATGACTAGAGAAAGGCCTGCCGTGACTGATGCAGTGACGGCTAGCGCTCTGGAAATGGGTTTCTTAGAGCTACAAAGTGGAGTGGACTATACGCGACCAATACTGCCATGCCTGATGCACACTTGTGTGCACAGAAACGACCGGATGTACATTCAGGTGGGACCATCACGTGCCCAATAGAACATCATGTCCCCACGTGCACCCTCAACTAACCAGGGTCAGGCAGCATAGGCCAAGGCCAACCTATTAGACCGCTATATGCCCAGGAAACGAACATCATTATGCATCCAGGCACAGGCTCAAATTCCCAGGTACAGCTGTGCATGCCCATGTACAGCCTCAAATGCCCATGTTCAATCACCTTATGCCCTGCTTCTTCCATGGCATGACAAGTATAACCAGGAATCTCAATGTATGTGTCCCTGTGCGTGTGTATGTGGCAGGAGTAACTGGAATTCGTTCGCATTATATGCCACGTAGCAGGGGATACCAACCAAATGCCAGGTATAAAAATCACATGTGGCCTTTATGGAGCGTCCAACCGACCCTAATTCTGGGGCACCAAAGTCCTTATATATTTTGCCATGAGTTGCCAAAAATGAAAGACAGGAGCCCCCCAATCTGGAGTGCATTTTCTAAACGGTGTTAGCAAAGTGTTCATGCATAATGGAAACATAAACTCAATTTGCACCAAGAGCGATTCACTAAGGACATTTGCACAGCAGGGATCAATCACTGAGTGGCCTGTGCTTGGCATTTCCTCGTGCATCTCTGATTCGATTATGAATGCACTCAGCACTAGCACTTCGACGAATGAGCAGCAAAGCGCCAGGCTGGCGGAGTGGGGAAGCAATGCTAACGTTATATGATGACGTCAGACCTGCTGACACATGTATAGTGTCGGGTGTGGATGTGAGCAACTTGGGCCCGCAAGCAGAACCTGCGCACATCACAAAACACGTTTGTTTTCTCGTGTGCTGGGTCGCACGCTGGACAGTCCAGCAGGTGCAGGGACTTCCGGGGCACGGCAACCCACACGTGCTGAAAACTGAAATGAGGATGTCCAATGGAAATGTGTCTAGTGCTAAGGGACCCCCTCAATCGGCTCAGACCACAGCGACATCACATCCTTCAGAGATGTTGCCTTCGCTTTAAATAATGATACACCTATATGTAAACACGAGCATTAATACCGTTTATGCATGTGGCTCTGCGGAGCTCTATGTGCGACATCGTATTTTACACTATGGCTTCCTTTTCACTTAATTAAGCATGTCCGAAAGTCATTCACTTAAGCCTACAAACATTAACGATGATATTCTCGGCACGAATGTGTCAGCTGCCGTTTCAAACGTTACCTCATTATTGACTCTTTTCAGAGTGAGATACAGACAAGGAGTTAATGGGACGAACTGTGGTGGGTATGCTTTGGGAAAGGCTGACCTCTAGCGTCTGCAAACAGAAGTACAACTTCCGATTTCTAGTTTGGCTGTTGATTTAAACTTTTTATACTACTTTGTTTTTTTAACAGATCTTCAGCCAATGCCGCAGAAGGATTTGCTCTTGTATGGTGACATTCATAAATCAATTAAAGATGCATTTGTATTTCTTCTATTTTAAACACGCAGACATTTTATTTTCGCCACTGGTTCAGAAGTCCATTTGCAGTACTAGTTTTATACTGTTTCCGTTTCAGCATGATATTGGCTTTTTAGTTGAGTCTTCTGTATTTGCAAAATGGCCTAACGACAAATCTTAGATAATCCTAGTTCGGAGTGTAGCTCGAAGACATCAGTTACTCTCTGCTCCGGATAAAGACCAGCCAGTCCCACGTACACCCTGCTCCTGATGAAGAACAAACAGCCAGGCTCAGTTACACCCTGCTCCTGATGAAGAACAACCAGGCTCAATAACACCCTGCTCTCTAAGAAGAACAGCCAGGCTCAGTTACACCTTGCTCCTGATGAAGAACAACCAGGCTCAATAACACCCTGCTCTCTAAGAAGAACAGCCAGGCTCAGTTACACCCTGCTCTCTAAGAAGAACAGCCAGGCTCACTAACACCCTGCTCTCTAAGAAGAACAGCCAGGCTCACTAACACCCTGCTCTCCAAGAAGAACAGCCAGGCTCAGTTACACCCTGCTCTCTAAGAAGAACAGCCAGGCTCACTAACACCCTGCTCTCTAAGAAGAACAGCCAGGCTCACTAACACCCTGCTCTCCAAGAAGAACAGCCAGGCTCACTCACACCCTGATCCAGAGGAAGAACAGCCGGGCTCAGTTACACCCTGCTCCTGTAGTGATTGTGTTTGATTTCTTCAGTGATTTGTGCACCCCATATTCGTTTTTATCTTTCACTTAGGGTAGTTTCTGGCTTATCTTCCCTTTCAGCCTGTCCTCACCTGGGATTCACGCAGTGTGGCCGACAGTGCAACACTTAGTTATACCGAAGAACAGATCAGTGAAATTATTAGCAGCCCTTTGCTGTTTGATCCAGCGGGGACCAAAACTGACTTTTTTAATACGTCATCGGTTGAGGAACTTCTTAAACTCAAAAAGAAAACTTTCTCTACCGATCTTCATTGCCACTTCCTCCGGGAATATTTGAAGGCTAACATTGTCCTGGTAGGTCTCGTTGTACTTAATGAACCCTGCCCATTTTTTGAGGATGATCAATACAAAATTAATTTTAACTACATAGCAACTAAGTGCTGTAGGGATTTAATGGACTCACCGTCTCTACTGCACAACGCCTAGGAGTAATAGTACAGAAGGAATTTGACACAGCAGAACCAGCTTTTCGTTTAAGTGAGGTGATCACCAATATCCAAGATAAACTAGGTGAAATTCAGAAACAGTTTGAAGACTTCAAGAACATTATCTTGGGTAAAAAAAGAAAGAAATTGGCCACGGACATTCAATAATTCAAGTTTGAAGGGATATATCCAAGCCTGGAAGCTAATTATTTACAGTCCAGCAATATGGACAGAAACCCTCCTTTGGGTGGCCATAGGGGTCATAGACGACGAAGAGTCACCTTCTATGATACCAGTAGCGATTCAGCTTATGACAATGGCACTGATTCAGGATTTACTTTTACACCCTTTCCCCCACCATATAGAGGCTTTAGGCCTTTTTAGGGAGAGTCTAGGTGCGAGAACAGGGGTGGGATCCTTACTACCCCAACCAATCATAGTAGCCAGGTCCAAGATGACAGAGATCCAGGAGGAGGACTCCCGTCAGGTAGATCAACAGCTTTCATTACCAGTGTTTAATCTTTCTGGGTAGTATCTGTCCCCAGAAAAACTAAGGAACTCTCTTTTGTTCCCACTACTGCCACAGACTGATTTATGGTGGAAACAGACATATGAACATTTTTCAGAAAAATGTGACTACGTTCATTTTTCAAAGATAGTGAGTCACAGTGTGAACCAGAGGATACGGGTTTAGGTTGGCCATCTACATTTGCGGCCACTGATAATCAGATCTCACGTAACATACTCACTTTTGAAAAGTATGCATTAAAAGAATAGAAAAAATGAGAACATAAAGGTAAAGATACAAGATACAATCTTTCTAATGAAGAAAGACAGGCTTTGAAGGCATTGACCAATAAACCACAGCTGATTATTAAACCAGCAGATAAAGGAAGGGACACTGTGTTACAGAGCCCTGACCAATATCATCAAATGGTCATGCATCTTCTTGATGACCCTGACATCTACAGTAAACTTCGAAAAAATCCATCAGCTGTGCTCAAGAAGGAGTTCTTGGAAGTAACATCTCTGGAACAACAGAGGGAATGGATAATGGAGGATTTAGGTTCTTGAATAATTTTTTCACAAAGCCGTATTACATCTTTTTACACAAAGATGCCCTAAAGCCACCAGGGCGCCTGATTGTGGCAGGATGTGCGTCTGTCCTGGAACCCATATGTAAATACATTGATACATTTTTACAACCCATGAGTCAGAAAACCAAGACTTGTATTAGAGCCAGCTCCTCCATCATCCAACTTTTTGAGGGCAGGGCCTTTGATCCTTCCAAAGAAATCTTGGTTACCTTAGATATATGAGCATTGTACATAAGTATAACTCAGGAGGAGGCTATTCAGTGTATCCAGGAACTCTTTGTTAATGAACCCTGCTGAGAGATACATCTAGCGAGTTTATCTTGAAATTATTTTCAATAGCTCTTGAAAAAAACATCTTTAACAATAAAGACCAATTTTTTAAACAGACTCAAGGGACAGCCATGGGTGCAGGTTTTGCGCCAAGCTTGGCAGTTCTCTTCAGGTAGCATGGGATCATCATTTTGTATTGTATAACTAACCTGTTCCATCAGCAAATAGGGATATGGTGTTGTGATAGCGATTAAATTATCCTCATTTGGCAAGCGTAGGAGACAAGCCTGGTGAATGTTTTCATTTGAATTAATCAGTGTCATAGTAGCTTTAAGTTTATGATGAATACTAGTAAAAAAGAAAAAATGTCCTGGACCTCATCATTGGGCATTCCAACAATGTGTTGGAATGTTCATTATACAAAAAACAAATGCACAGAAATACATTGCTGCATTTCTCCAGCTTCCACCGGAGGAGCCTTAAAGGAAACCTTCCTTACAGGCAATTTTTACGGCTCAGGAGGAATTGCTCCTCCGTGTCAGATTATCAAACGCATGCTAACAACTTGGAAATCGGACTCAATTGTGATCATGAGATGCATGTTTTTCTGTAGAAATTTGACTAACTAATTTAATTAATGGGGTAACCAGATGTAGTAAATGCAATCAGATTTGTGAAGCCATGCAGTCATTACTTTGAATCACCAATAATATTTTATCATTAATTTTTTGAAACAGAGTGGACCGGGATTCATTGGCAATATGTGGGTCTCAACAAAATACAAGGAAGGTTCACAGAATTCTGCATATTCTTATTTGACAATTTATTAGACAGTATGTGAAAATATCATGGGTAGACTCACTTTTACTTTATTTTTATTTTTGGTAAATGGAAATGTTTCAGATAGCGCTTTTCGCTTTAAAGATTTAATACCCTATCCAACGAATGAACTTCAGTAAATATGGTACACGCTTTCTATTTTAGTTTTCAAAGACTTCACTTACCTAACAAAGCAGAATGTTTACATTTACATCATACGTTATACATCATACGTTTACTTCATACGTCATGCGCAACAGCATGTGACATCATCGCGCAATGACACGATTTTCCCGCGACTACTTGTCAGTAGGACGAACGATTCTGAAGGAAGCGGTTTTCACGGGATCTACCCGCCATTGCAGTGACGGTACCTAAGGTAATGATGATCAGGGGTTTCCTGTTTTTTCGGGTAACACATATATAAATAGTGGATGTGTTAAAAGGTCCACAATAGAATCTCAGACTCCACTTTTACCAATTTAACCTGAGGCCGCGATTAACATTCAGCACATGGAATTGGCTGACATTAATGAGCCATAGATAATCACATTTATATAGTGTTATAAATTGTGTGAGGATTTTTTCATATGATAAAGAGAATTCTATAATAACAGTATAATCATTACTATTTATATAGGTACTACATATAATTTTTTGTTTAATATGACAGTAAGTAATTTTACCAATCATTGTAAGGATAGTACCAACATATTCTATTATATACATAGGTGTCAAGTTATTGGAAGCAGTGATTTTCGTTTGGGCATTTCTAAGACACAGAACATTTGGCTCTAAAGAGAAGAACCGACTTGTTCCTGAACATTCACAACATTTTGGTAGGCTATAAATTAATCTTCTTTGACATTTTTTAATGTCTATAGAAATCCCTTTCCCTTTAGGGACTTAGCATTATTTTTGGTCTTTTTCCCTAAAGGTTGTATATAATCTATACCTTAAGAATAAAAAGACTTAAAGAATTGATGATCAACAGTTATTTACTTATCTCATATTGGGATCAATGATTTAATCTTTCGACAACAAGACTTTTGACCATTTCAACAATTGGCTGGTAAGCTCAAAATTATATTCACTGATATTACGATTGGGTGTATTTAAGAACGTTTTTTCAGAAAGCACACATAGAGGTAATGTTAATAGAGGTAATGTTAATAGATAAACTGTATCACATGAGTATGTGATTGAGTGGCTTCACATTTTCTGGTACATTTCAAATTATTGTGTGATCATATTATTACATAAGAAAATGAGACTTCAATAGTCTAAGATATAAATGAATACTTTTAAAGGGTTTGTTACAACCACGATCACTTATCATATATGTATAAATTTTCTTCCCCTCCACTCCGAACCCACCCTTTTCATCTTGTCTCGATGGTGTGACTCAAATATGGTATGTTTTTTAACCTTTTCATATGTCCATCCACCCTTCGATTCATATTTGATACATGTATTATTTTTTCTTTGCTTATTGGTATCTTTCTGTATAGTTTCATAAATGAATTACTATGAAAAACAGCCTTGAAAACGACCAGGGGTCGAAACACGTGTCGGCTGTACAGCATATTAAAAAGAATTTCTGGAACTTTTGGATTTATTTCTCTTGAATGATTTTAGCAACATTGCCTTTTCCTTTAGACTTTGTAACTTAAAGGGTTTGAGCGTGGGAATTGATAACCCTCCCATTCTTTCAACACATCAAGTATCAAGTACAGAACTTTGTGGGAAGCTCTGTGGGAGGCGTTTTTTCTGCAGCCAACCATCTTTCACCTTAATTTTGTCATTTCGATTTGAGGAAAATATTATATTGCTGAATTATCATAAGAGTGGTCACTAGTGCACATTCTATATACAATACCACATCACACAGATACAACTTAACAGAGTGGTTGCAAGCTAGGGGCTATCCCAAGAAGCTAATTACATGATCATCAAAGAAGGTGAGATTTACATCCAGGGAAACATTATTTGAACAGAAGGAGAAGAGGAAACAAGATAAATCGGTGTGTATGCTATCATACAGCACAAATACCTTTGCTTTGAAAAAAGTGATTAAAAAGTTGGCTGTTAGTTCAACTCAATATTCTGAATGTACCCGTTCCCCTTTTTGCTATAAAGCACCAACAAAACCTTTGGGACCATTTGGACTATTTGAGACCCAAAGAGGATAGGTCCACCAATACCACCTGGGACCTTAGACCTCTGGTTGGTCATTTCCATTGTGGCAATTGCTCTATATGTAAATTTAGCAAGAAGATAAAATCTTTAGAGGTACAAGGTAGACCATGGTTTCTGCAGAAACATACAAATTGTAAAACGGCATGTGCTAGCTATTCTATTCAATGCCTTTGTGGGCTTAGGTTCATCTGACAGACTACGAGACCAGTGCACCCAAGCCTCGTAGAACATAGATCTCACATTTGGTGCCGGAATACCATTGCACCGCTGGTGGCACATTATAGTGAATATGGCCACTCAGTTGATGATATCCATTTCATCGGATTGTGGACACCATTTCAAATATCCCAGCTACAAGTCATGCCTTGGCAATTAAAGAAGCCAGTTGGATCCATACATTGGATATATTGGCACACAGGCTTAATGATGTCTTACCAGTTTATTGGTGATTTACCATGTGGGGCCTGCGCGAGCATCTTGTCATGTTACTGGTCTTGGGGTAGCTCTCATAATCTGGACTATACTCAAGTATATGAATTTTTTTGGCATGCCCATATTGTCCTGTTCATATATATTTCTATATGTATATATCTTCTGGGCATTGCTTGATCACCCTGGGTTGCTATCTCTTATGGGCCATGTCAGACTAGTCACCTTACCATGCCTTGACAGACCAGTCAAATGATTATGGCTGCCAACGCAGCATTACTTGCGTTTCCTGATCTGTATTCTGGGTAGTCGAGTGAAGTAACATGACGTGAAGTGTCACATGATCATGGTGCTTTGCAATACTTATAACACTGCCATTTCTCACATTCCTGGCTTGTTAGAAGTCCGAGATTTGCCTGCGATTGGTGACACTCAGATCCGGTGAGTAAGCTCTGTTATGAACATGATTTGAACTCATGCCCGGCATTAAGATGGATGTCTGGACAGAGTAAGATTTCGCCTAGTTACAGATGGAGTATAAGCGTACGCGCATTGAGAACTTGTCGTACAGGCTCTGCACAATTTCTTTATGGGATGTTTATTTAGTTCTTGATATCTAGATATATCGCCCCTAAACCGGCCTGGCTAGACATTTGAAGAGGTGGCAGTTCTTTCACAAATTTTGTACTCATAGATATATGGAAACCCACATTGCTACAACTGGCTGGCAATCATGTAAGGCTGATTGTAAATGGAATTGTTCAGTGTTTGTATGTAGGTGTTTCAAATAACCATCTTATTTCTTGTAATAATCATTTCTGTCCTCCATTTGGTTACTGTTCTTTCGTCATCAAGCCAGCATATTTATGTGAGTTAAGGATAAACTAACGTGGCCTGGGCTCACAGCTGGGCGATATACTGTCACTCACAAATATGGCTGATTCTTGACAGCTCATTGGGTTCTGATTTTTAGAATTTCTCAGCTATCGGTGAGCAGCAATGCCTGTATGACTTTTCATTTGTTCTATTTACTTCTTCATTTCTTGGATTCTTTCAACATTGGTCTGTTGGCACCATACTGGGGATGCTATTTGGACCTTTTGTCCCCACATGATCCCAGCATGGTGTAGGTGTGGGGGTGGATACTTTGGTAAATTCCACTCTTCCGGTGCACACTTTTTTTAGGTTAGTGCACACCTTGTTTGAGCATGTGCTCTTCCTCTAGGTGAAGGTTAATTAGTTTCCCTTTTCTCCATTTCTTTTTTTCGTGTGACCTGCTATCCTGATTTTAATTGTGGTTTTTGCAATTGTATGTTATTTAGTTGTATTTTTTTGACATCCACAGAGCTCCGTACGCCTGGCATCCTGACGAAGGAGGTCAATTTTATAACGCCGCCGAAACGTCCGCTAAGCACCGGATATGTTATGGATCTAGCTTCCACTGAAAATATGAAATTATATATATAATAAATAATAATTGGGTCCAATTGAACATAATAGAGATGTATTCCAAATAGGCATACAGATGGATTGAATGTAAATTGTAAAACACAGAGACCTATGTTTGTGCCATATCCATTGTGAAAACATGACCATATGTGAGCTATAGGTGCTACCATGGATGTAGACTTGGGATGTGTAGATTAGTTATCAAATTGTATGAGCATTAAGAGGCCGATTCATGGAATAATTAGCGCGGCGCAAGTGGGCAAAAACGTGCGAATCGCAGTGGAATAGCGAAAATCGCAGTGCAATTGCGAAAATCGCACGAAAAGCAGCGCACGTCGATTCATGGAAGGCCGTGCGCGAGAAAACCAGCGGATGTGCGATAAAAAAGTGCGCGGCGCACGTTGGCGCACAGGCCATCTAACAGCGTGCGCCAGGTCACAGCGAAAATCGCACAGGCCACAGCGAAATTCGCACATAGCGCGGCGCACGCAACAAAAGTAGGCGGAACACGGGCGTAACACTCGGAATGGGGAACAACTTGCCAAAACGTGGGCGTCACGGGGGAAGTACAGGGCACAAGTGCGCGGAACGCCCACACGCTCGCCTACAACACGTATTCATGGAATAGAATAGGGCAAAAAAGCGCACGCTCAAACCAGCGCACAGGCACAAACACGACCGCCACAAGAAAGCAGGCGGTAGCGTCTCTGCGGCTGTAAGAAATGTGCGCCAAAAGGTGCGCCAACAAATAGCACCTATATACTGCCATGATGAATGTCCCATACTGTGGCCCTCCAGGAAAAATGACGTGCAAAGGGGTACCCACAAACACGGACACCCGCTGACAAAAAATACGTGTGCGTGTATACCGGGGTGCGCGGGAAGTCTAACACGCGATTTCAGCAGGGTACGTGCATCACAGGGGTTCGCGTGAAGTTATTCACGCGATCGGGCCTGGGGGAGCGGGCTACGTGTATTTCAGGGGTTCGCGTGAAGTTTCACACGCGATCGGGCCTGGGGGAGCGGGCTACGTGTATTACAGGGGTTCGCGTGAAGTTCCTCACGCGATCGGGCCTGGGGGAGCGGGCTACGTGTATTACAGGGGTTCGCGTGAAGTTTCACACGCGATCGGGTCTGGGGGAGCGTGCTACGTGTATTTCAGGGGTTCGGATGAAGTTTCACACGCGATCGGGCCTGGGGGAGCGGGCTACGTGTATTACAGGGGTTCGCGTGAAGTTCCTCACGCGATCGGGCCTGGGGTAGCGGGCTACGTGTATTTCAGGGGTTCGCGTGAAGTTTCACACGCGATCGGGCCTGGGGGAGCGGGCTACGTGTATTACAGGGGTTCGCGTGAAGTTCCTCACGCGATCGGGCCTGGGGTAGCGGGCTACGTGTATTACAGGGGTTCGCGTGAAGTTCCTCACGCGATCGGGCCTGGGGGAGCGGGCTACGTGTATTCCAGGGGTGCGCGTGAAGTTCCACACGCGAATAGCCTGGGCGCGTGTATTTCAGGGGTGCGCGTGAAGTTCCACACGCGAATAGCCTGGGCACGTGTATTTCAGGGGTGCGCGGGAAGTTCCACACGCGAATAGCCTGGGCGCGTGTATTTCAGGGGTGCGCGGGAAGTTCCACACGCGAATAGCCTGGGCGCGTGTATTTCAGGGGTGCGCGGGAAGTTCCACACGCGAATAGCCTGGGCGCGTGTATTTCAGGGGTGCGCGGGAAGTTCCACACGCGAATAGCCTGGGCGCGTGTATTCCAGGGGTGCGCGGGAAGTTCCACATGTGATTTGACAGTGTGGGTCCTCCCAGGTGTACCCTGTACACCCTCCACGGCCCCTGCAGGCAGCCCACACCACAGGGGACTACCCTGCATCCCTGGTCATGTCCCGCAGGCAGCCCACCCACCATGGGCATGCCCCCCAGCAAAGGCACATGTCTCCTTGAACTAATGAACACCAACTCATGTCCCCTTGCACCCCCACCCCCCAGCACTGTGGGGCACCTGCCAGCAGGCCCCCACCCATGTCCAACTCATGTCCCCCACCACCCCCACCCCCCAGCACTGTGGGGCACCTGCCAGCAGGCCCCCACCCATGTCCAACTCATGTCTCCCACCACCCCCACCCCCCAGCCACCAGGGGCACCCTCCACCAGGCCCCCACTCATGTCTCCCACCACCCCCCCCAGCCACCAGGGGCACCCTCCACCAGGCCCCCACTCATGTCACCCACCACCCCCACACCCCAGCCACCAGGGGCACCCTCCACCAGGCCCCCACTCATGTCACCCACCACCCCCACCCCCCAGCCACCAGATGCAGCCTCCACCAGGCCCCCACTCATGTCACCCACCACCCCCACCCCCCAGCCACCAGGGGCACCCTCCACCAGGCCCCCACTCATGTCTCCCATCACCCCCAAACCCCAGCAGTGCAGGGTCACCCTCCACCAGGCCCCCACTCATGTCTCCCACCACCCCCACCCCCCAGCCACCAGGGGCACCCTCCACCAGGCCCCCACTCATGTCTCCCACCACCCCCACACCCCAGCAGTGCAGGGTCACCCTCCACCAGGCCCCCACTCATGTCTCCCACCACCCCCACCCCCCAGCCACCAGGGGCACCCTCCACCAGGCCCCCACTCATGTCTCCCACCACCCCCACACCCCAGCAGTGCAGGGTCACCCTCCACCAGGCCCCCACTCATGTCTCCCACCACCCCCACCCCCCAGCCACCAGGGGCACCCTCCACCAGGCCCCCACTCATGTCTCCCACCACCCCCACCCCCCAGCCACCAGGGGCACCCTCCACCAGGCCCCCACTCATGTCACCCACCACCCCCACCCCCCAGCCACCAGGGGCAGCCTCCACCAGGCCCCCACTCATGTCACCCACCACCCCCACCCCCCAGCCACCAGGGGCACCCTCCACCAGGCCCCCACTCATGTCTCCCACCACCCCCACACCCCAGCAGTGCAGGGTCACCCTCCACCAGGCCCCCACTCATGTCTCCCACCACCCCCACCCCCCAGCAGTGCAGGGTCACCCTCCACCAGGCCCCCACTCATGTCTCCCACCACCCCCACCCCCCAGCCACCAGGGGCACCCTCCACCAGGCCCCCACTCATGTCTCCCACCACCCCCACCCCCCAGCCACCAGGGGCACCCTCCACCAGGCCCCCACTCATGTCACCCACCACCCCCACCCCCCAGCCACCAGGGGCACCCTCCACCAGGCCCCCACTCATGTCACCCACCACCCCCACCCCCCAGCCACCAGGGGCAGCCTCCACCAGGCCCCCACTCATGTCTCCCACCACCCCCACCCCCCAGCCACCAGGGGCACCCTCCACCAGGCCCCCACTCATGTCTCCCACCACCCCCAAACCCCAGCAGTGCAGGGGCAGCCTCCACCAGGCCCCCACTCATGTCACCCACCACCCCCACCCCCCAGCCACCAGGGGCACCCTCCACCAGGCCCCCACTCATGTCTCCCATCACCCCCACACCCCAGCAG
The DNA here is from genome assembly GCF_040938575.1 of Ambystoma mexicanum. NCBI lineage: Eukaryota > Metazoa > Chordata > Amphibia > Caudata > Ambystomatidae > Ambystoma > Ambystoma mexicanum. Next base: position 783,483,949 of record NC_090935.1, on the reverse strand, counting down.
TGCAGGGTCACCCTCCACCAGGCCCCCACTCATGTCTCCCACCACCCCCACCCCCCAGCCACCAGGGGTAGCCTCCACCAGGCCCCCACTCATGTCTCCCACCACCCCCACCCCCCAGCCACCAGGGGCACCCTCCACCAGGCCCCCACTCATGTCACCCACCACCCCCACCCCCAGCCACCAGGGGCAGCCTCCACCAGGCCCCCACTCATGTCACCCACCACCCCCACCCCCCAGCCACCAGGGGCAGCCTCCACCAGGCCCCCACTCATGTCACCCACCACCCCCACCCCCCAGCCACCAGGGGCACCCTCCACCAGGCCCCCACTCATGTCTCCCACCACCCCCACCCCCCAGCCACCAGGGGCACCCTCCACCAGGCCCCCACTCATGTCACCCACCACCCCCACCCCCCAGCCACCAGGGGCACCCTCCACCAGGCCCCCACTCATGTCTCCCACCACCCCCACACCCCAGCAGTGCAGGGTCACCCTCCACCAGGCCCCCACTCATGTCTCCCACCACCCCCACCCCCCAGCCACCAGGGGCACCCTCCACCAGGCCCCCACTCATGTCTCCCACCACCCCCACACCCCAGCAGTGCAGGGTCACCCTCCACCAGGCCCCCACTCATGTCTCCCACCACCCCCACCCCCCAGCCACCAGGGGCACCCTCCACCAGGCCCCCACTCATGTCTCCCACCACCCCCACCCCCCAGCAGTGCAGGGTCACCCTCCACCAGGCCCCCACTCATGTCTCCCACCACCCCCACCCCCCAGCCACCAGGGGCACCCTCCACCAGGCCCCCACTCATGTCTCCCACCACCCCACCCCCCAGCCATCAGGGGCACCCTCCACCTGGCCCCCACTCATGTCACCCACCACCCCCACCCCCCAGCCACCAGGGGCAGCCTCCACCAGGCCCCCACTCATGTCACCCACCACCCCCACCCCCCAGCCACCAGGGGCAGCCTCCACCAGGCCCCCACTCATGTCTCCCACCACCCCCACCCCCCAGCCACCAGGGGCACCCTCCACCAGGCCCCCACTCATGTCTCCCACCACCCCCAAACCCCAGCAGTGCAGGGGCAGCCTCCACCAGGCCCCCACTCATGTCACCCACCACCCCCACCCCCCAGCCACCAGGGGCACCCTCCACCAGGCCCCCACTCATGTCTCCCATCACCCCCACACCCCAGCAGTGCAGGCTCAACCTCCACTAGGACCCCACTCATGTCTCCCACCACCCCCACCCCCCAGCCAACAGGGGCAGCCTCCACCAGGCCCCCACTCATGTCTCCCACCACCCCCACCCCCCAGCCACCAGGGGCAGCCTCCACCAGGCCCCCACTCATGTCACCCACCACCCCCACCCCCCAGCCACCAGGGGCAGCCTCCACCAGGCCCCCACTCATGTCACCCACCACCCCCACCCCCCAGCCACCAGGGGCACCCTCCACCAGGCCCCCACTCATGTCTCCCACCACCCCCACCCCCCAGCCACCAGGGGCACCCTCCACCAGGCCCCCACTCATGTCACCCACCACCCCCACCCCCCAGCCACCAGGGGCAGCCTCCACCAGGCCCCCACTCATGTCACCCACCACCCCCACCCCCCAGCCACCAGGGGCACCCTCCACCAGGCCCCCACTCATGTCACCCACCACCCCCACCCCCCAGCCACCAGGGGCACCCTCCACCAGGCCCCCACTCATGTCACCCACCGCCCCCACCCCCCAGCCACCAGGGGCACCCTCCACCAGGCCCCCACTCATGTCTCCCACCACCCCCAAACCCCAGCAGTGCAGGGTCACCCTCCACCAGGCCCCCACTCATGTCACCCACCACCCCCACCCCCCAGCCACCAGGGGCACCCTCCACCAGGCCCCCACTCATGTCACCCACCGCCCCCACCCCCCAGCCACCAGGGGCACCCTCCACCAGGCCCCCACTCATGTCTCCCACCACCCCCAAACCCCAGCAGTGCAGGGTCACCCTCCACCAGGCCCCCACTCATGTCTCCCACCACCCCCACCCCCCAGCCACCAGGGGCACCCTCCACCAGGCCCCCACTCATGTCTCCCACCACCCCCAAACCCCAGCAGTGCAGGGGCAGCCTCCACCAGGCCCCCACTCATGTCACCCACCACCCCCACCCCCCAGCCACCAGGGGCACCCTCCACCAGGCCCCCACTCATGTCACCCACCACCCCCACCCCCCAGCCACCAGGGGCAGCCTCCACCAGGCCCCCACCCATGTCTCCCACCACCCCCACCCCCCCAGCACTGTGGGGCACCTGCCAGCAGGCCCCCACCCATGTCCAATCCATGCCCCCCTGCACCTGGGTCCCAACATTCCCCAATCATGTCCGTAATGCCCATTCTCCCCTGCCAAAAGGCCCAACCAACTATCACACCCACCCACATATCAAAGGCAATTACATGTTACACCCCCAATTAAAATAATGCAATTGAACACATGTCTGTCACACACAATGGCTGCAAGTGAATGACAAAACACCCAACATGACATGCCTGAAAGCAATGAGATGATACGACACATTGAAGAATAAAAAAAAATATGTATTGAACAGCAAGTAGAATGGAAATGAAATAAGAAAAAACACAAAGCAAATCAAACAAAACAAGATGAATGTCCAAGAAAATAATCTGAAAAATTAAAATAAGCCAATGAAGAACCATGAAGAAGATCATCCTGGGTCCATGAGCCCAACCAAATTAAACCTAACTATGACTACTAACTAAAAACTGAACTATATACAAAAAAGTGGTGCATTGTCCAATCGCAACCAAAAAAAAATCTAAAAAACAAAGGAAACCTAACCCTAACTATACAACTATATACAAAGGCAGCGGGCTTTTCGGACGGCTCACTGGTTGTTGTCATGGGCCAGGGCATCATCGAACTCCTGGTCAATGGCTTGGAGGCGGGCATGTTCCCTGGCCCCGAGGTCCCGCAGGGATAACGCAGTGTCAAGCTCAAACTCCCTGCGAAGACCCTCGAGGCACTCAGCCCGCCTCAGCGCCCTCCGCATGGAGTCCTCCGCCCTGACCATCGTGAGCCGTTCCTCCTCTGCCCGCTGCCGCTCCGCACCTATCCGCTGGCACAACCGCTCCCACACGGAAGCCACTCCCATTCCAGGGTTCTCCTGCCCTCCGGCCGATGCCTGCACCCCTGATGTTGATGGCCCCGAGCCATGATGCCTCCCACGTTGAGCCTGCTGCTGCCTCCGACGCAACTGCCTGTGCTAGCACGACGGCATCCAGGCTGATGGAAACCACCGACGCCGTCGTGCACGTGCCCTGCCCGATGATGCCGTCACATCCTCCATCTGCTGGGGTCCAGTTGCTGTGGTGTCCACCCCTGCTGGATCTCTGACTCCTGACTGTGGCAGGGATGGGATCCCCACCGAGCTGGCTGCATTGGTCGGGGCAGGTCCACAGGGGGCCCTGGTGGCATCTGGGCTGGAAGACGGCAAGGAGAACGACTGGTGGATAGCCTGCACAGAGGAGGAGAGGGCCGCCACATTGGCCAACACATGCAGGAAACCCCCGAACATGGCCGATCCCAATTGGGCCACGTCGGCACGGTGCACTTCGTGATGACGTGCGTGCTCCTCCCGGGAAGCACGCACGGCATCACGAATCACAGCCGTGCGCATCGCGACCCCAATCAGGACCTTCTCCGCACGGCCAGGGGTTCCCACGTCTGCAGGTGGAGGGGAGTCAGGTGACATGGACATCCCCTCTACCTGCGGACAGGCCTGGGACGGGGCATCCCTGCTGGTGCATGGTGGTGCACTCACAGGGTCAGGGACAGCGACATGCACAGGCCCCTCCACGGTGACCTGTGCTGCCTCCTGCCCCTGGACTGCACCACTTGCACCAGCAGGGATGCCCCCACCAGGCCCCATGTGTGCCCCAGTGGCGGCCTCCTCCTCCTCTGTGCAAACCACCAACCTGGATGGCTCCTCACCGTCTCCCACCGTAGCAGGCCCCTGTGGGGGCTCACCCACCCCTTCCGCTGCAGCCGTGGGGGCATCCCCGCCGCCTTGCTCCACAGCGCCGTCTCCGCCCTCTTCTTCACTAGCCGCTGCGTAGAGGGAGACAAAGAACACAAGCATCAGGGCACTGTACAATGGTCCCCTAGACAGGAAGCAATAGCAGATGAGCACCACTGTCAAAGTACACTTCCATCATGTCCCTCCACAACACATGGGTCAGTCCAGGCAAAACACACACAGTAACAGGCATGGTGCATGCCATGGACATTTCCATGCATGTCCAATGGACTCTTGAAACATTCAATGATATGTAACTCACATGCATCATGGCTCATGCCTATCACATGCACACACTTCACCTCAGTCACATCCATCTGGCCCCAAACACACCAAACACAGCGGATACAAGGGTAATTTGGCTGCTTTACTGAATCTGTGCATTGTCACACACATGTGTCATGCATCCATGGCATGCACAAGTCACAGACACGCAGGTCAGGCACACAGACATGGCTACCATATATGTACCTGGCATCAGCACCCATCCCTCACCCCCACCCATGTCCAGGTACAGAGACTGGCATGCTCTCATGTTCAAAATCTGCATAGGGCTCCCCATGCGGCATTTCAACACATGCAACAACCATGTGCATCACACATCACTGGTCGCACATGCATTACCATGATGTCCCTGCACACATACATGCATACATGGCCTATGGCACACATACAGGCAAGTATCATAGAACCAGCACACCGCAACATGCCCTGTCTCACACAGTAATGCATGGACACTTACCGCTCAACTCCAGACGGGCCTCCCTCTCAAGGATCTGGGCGTGGAGCGCTGGGCGTACGCGTTCCAGGACCCTCATCTGGATGGAACTCATGTGGCCCCGGCCCCCCTCCACGAGGCGCCGGGCCTTCACAAGGGTCCTGGACCTCAAGTCCTCCCAGCGCTTCTTGATCTTCAGGACGTCGCGGGTTGCCACCCCCTCCGCGTTGATGGCAACCACACAGTCGGCCCAGATCCTCTGCCGTCCTTCCTTGCTGGCGCGGGACGATCCAAAGAGGGCATCATACTGCCCCAGGACATGCTCCACCAGGACACCAACTTCGGTGACAGTGAAGCTGGTGCCCCTCTGCCCCTCTGGCCTGGGGTTGCCACTGGTGCCAGATGTGGAAGTGCCCGACATGGCAACCCCAGAGGCAGGTGTGGGTGGGCAACTGGGTCCTGGGGCTGGGCTGTGGAGCGATGTAATCCCAGTCGGGAGTCTTCAGTTCCAGCAGGGGTGGACACAGCAACTGGACACCTGCAGATGGCTGATGTGCAGGCACCAAATGGCAGGGCACGGTGGCAGCAGGCAGGCAGGCAGGCAGGCAGCAGCAGATGGCACGTGGGAGGCTGCTCGGGGCACTGGGGGGCAGTAACTCGGCCTTCTGGGCAGGAGCGTGGTCTTCCGTGTGTTTTCGCGTGGCCAGCTTGATACGGAGTGATTTGGCACGTGAAAATCCTGCACGTCAGCGTGAAATCCGAGGAAAGGCCCTTAGCGCGTAAGCGCGTCAGCACGCATACGCGATTCCATTGGACCACAGTCCCTCAGCGCGTAAGCGCGTCTGTGACGTGACCCGCATGGGTGTTCCCCACTCAGCACGTGATGACGGGGCACACGTGGAGATACTGCACGTCAGAGTGTCATCGCGTGTAATTGGACAAAAGTGCGCGTACACGCGATTGGCCTATGTACGTGTATTTAATGGGTGCGCGGGCACTTACACACGCAAGTACGTCAGCGAACCTGTATCCCGTGGTGCGTGTGAATTTCCACACGCTATTGGACTGGGAACTGGATTCCAGGGGTGCGCGGGTCACACGCTGTATCCCGTGGTGCGTGTGAATTTCCACACGCTATTGGACTGGGAACTGGATTCCAGGGGTGCGCGGGTCACACGCTGTATCCCGTGGTGCGTGTGAATTTCCACACGCTATTGGACTGGGAACTGGATTCCAGGGATGCGCGGCTCACACGCTGTATCCCGTGGTGCGTGTGAATTTCCACACGCTATTGGACTGGGAACTGGATTCCAGGGGTGCGCGGGTCACACGCTCGCCTAGAACATGCGCAAACCATAAATTTGCGGCCTTTAACAATAACAAGCTCAGACGCCAGGATGAACATACCGTTCCTAGCAGCAGTGGCAGTGGGCTACCAAAGGAGGAGGAGGAGGATAGTCAGGGCCAGAATATTCACACCCAGAACCAGCCTTTTCGGGATGCCTGATGACCAGGTGTATGGGAGGTACAGGTTTCCACCACACATTATACTGGACCTGGTGAGTGAGTGGGAGGATGACCTCACATCACCTACCCTGTGCTCCCAAGCACTCAGCCCCCTGGAGAAGGTCCTCAATGTACTGCACTTCTTAGCCACTGGATCATTTCAGCGGACAAGTGCCATAGTGGGTGGGGTGTCACAGGCCACCCAGTCACGCTGCCTACACCAGGTCTTGAACATCATCACTGCACGCCCATCAGTCCGCAGGCACATATACCTGCCCAGAACACCTGCAGAAAGGCATGCTGCCGCCCTGGATTTTTACGCAGTGGCACGATTCCCCAAAGTGCTAGGTGCCATCGACTGCACCCATGTGGCTCTACGTCCCCCCAGGGCATCTGAGCACATCTATAGGAACCGCAAGCACTGGCATTCCATCAACGTGCAGGTAGCATGTAATGCCAAGGGAATCATCACCTCAGTATATGCCAACTATCCCGGCTCCACCCACGACAGCTTCATTTACCGAATGTCCACCCTAAGCCGGGACCTAGAAGCTGGGCGGCATGGCGATACATGGCTGCTTGGTGAGTATGTATGCCACTGCACATGCATGCATGTTGGATACTGAGCAAGGTCACAACCCCACCAATGATACCAATCACCACCTCCACAGGGGACAGTGCCTACCCTCTCAGCCCCCACATGATGACGCCAATTCGGAACCCCACCACGCCACCCCAGGTAAGATATAACACAGCCCACATTACAACCAGGGGCATAGTGGAGCGCACATTCGGAGTGCTAAAGTCACGCTTTCGCTCCCTTGACCGTTCTGGCGGGCAGCTGTTATACGCTCCCCCAGTAGTGTGCAGGATCATAGTGGCAGCATGTGTCCTGCACAACGTTGCAACACGCCGGGGCCTGGCCGTGGACATGGTGGTGGCCCCACATCCCCAACCATATGCACAGCCGCTGCGCATGGGAGGGGAAAGGGCACGGGGGGAGGCAGCCCGTACACAGCTAGTGGCTAATTACTTCACATAGAAACCACACCCCTGTGGAGTGCACACTGCCCTGGCACATTCCATCTGACAATCAATGATGACTCAACCTGACACTGATCCTGAATGTCTGGAGAATGAACCGGGAATACCATGTCAGCCTGAGATTGTTCACCTGGAAGTGTCACAATGTGTGCATCCCTACCCACACAGACACCACCAATGCAGTTTTGTGAAGTTACACATTGAAGCAGCTAAAATGAATACCCACTTGCAAAATGCAACAGGAGGACAGAGCCATGTCAGCCAACCCAACCCCAGCACCGCCACACGACACACCGTGCCATGTCATGCTAATTGCAGGTAAACAAAGTAATCCCCACAACATGACATCAGTCTCACTATGTACAGTGGCACTATTAGAAACCTGCAACACCTGAAATGCTCACAGCAATGCCGGACCAACAACATACTTGAGCACGTAGTACCATTAACATGACATCACAAATGTTACATATTAGTAGTCTCACCACCTGGAAATGCCTGCACTCCCACCACTACCAACTGTGCAGTGTTGTCGCCATGTAGAGTTGTAGGTGCACTGCTGCCAACATGGACCCCATCTCCAGACTAGAGGTCCTTGTGTGGACATGAGGAAAGGACCTGCAAATTGGGAGGTAGACACAGAAGAAGAGTTACACATCAATGCAACATGCAGTGTACAACACAACAGCAATATGCACTAGGAATGTATACACAGTATTGACTACAGACTGCCCACACAGCTCATGGGAGTCCAACGTCACTGTGTAATTCACTGTCACTTGGGCACACCCTTTGCAAGCCCATGGAAACGGGAAGCAGGAGGGGTGTGTGTGACTCAAACCCAAGCATCTGAACCAAATACATTACAAGCCTGCATGTGCCCAGCCACAATGCAGCGTATGCCCACAGGAACCACGGAAGCCAACAGATCGTCCCAAAAAAATTGGGAATAAAAGAAATCAAAATAAAAATAAAATTAAGAAACAATCAAAAATGGCCATTGATGGGCCCGGGGGGGTTGGGGAGGCCACCCAGGAGGTCCGAGGACAGGATGCACACCAGAACCCACCTGCGTGGATCCTGGGAAGATAAAACACCTCCATGGGCTCATGGCCCACACGGCTACCCTATTGTGGGAGTATCACTGCTGTCGCTATTATCACCCTGTGCAGCTGCATCCGGAGGTGGTTGCACTATGGGAGGCAGCCCACGCAAGGCCCTAGTCTGCTCCTCCATGGCTGCAAGCATGCGGGTGTGGTAGGTCTGGTTCTGGAGGATGAGTGTGCGGAGGTCCCCATGCAACAACTCACGGCATGCCCGGACCTCCGCCCTCGTTGCCTGCATCTCAGCTGAGAGCGTACGGGTGAGACGCTCCAGCTGCTGTTCTGTCCTTTGGTGTGTTGAAGCCTCAAGCTCAACAAGAGTCGTCCTGAGGTGAAGGAGCTCCTGCCTCAGGGCTTCCCTGTGGCCCTGGGACACAATGGAGATGGCCTCCTGCAGAGTCGCCAGTGCTGCCCGCCTGTCCCTGTTGGACCCCAACATGTCCTCCCTGTGTGACTGGCAGATGGAGTCGGTTGCCTGCTCTAGTCGCTCCATCAGCCTTTCTGGGGGGACAATGGAAGTGGCCACCCTATCCATGGCCTGAGCCATCATCTCGGATGATGCAGCCTGTTGGGTAGCCATACCGTAAATGGATTGCTCCCATGCGGTATTGCCGGGTGGCGTACGGCCACCACGTCGGCGGGCACCACACCTCTCTGGGGCAAGGCGAACTGCGCCTTTCTGTGCCGGCACTGCCTGAGGCTGCAGGACTGCATTCCCCCTCTGATCTGCTGGCCCAGGAACAGGATCAGATGTCGCGGAGTGTGACCCTGCATCCGTAACCACCGAAGGCGTAGCTGCCAACACTGACATCCCCATGGAGGGTTCTGACCCTGGTGCAGGTGGGTGAGACAGAACAGAATCCCTCCCTGGAACACTCACCTGCGACGGCACGTAGGTCTCATCCGAATCAACACCTGAGTACAGCTCGGGGGAGGTGCAGCCAGAGACACCCCTTGAGAGCACGACCTGCAGCACTTGTGGGTTCTCCCCCACCACCACACCACGTCCCTCACTGGTGGTTGGTCGGCCCTCGGACCCCTCCTGGGTCTGCACCATCTCCACAACCCCAGCAGTATCAGGTGCGTCTTCCCCTGCAAAGACATGAAAACAAAGAAATGGAAACAGGCATTAGCACCATGGCACACATTGAGGGCTAAGAAGCAAGAGAACCAGTACTTGATTGACACATGTCCCACATGACTAAAACCCTCCCATGCATGCACCCTCACTGCGTATGAAGTGCAGGCAAATGGCACACACTGATGACACCAAGATGGAAGATGAACACATTTTCTGCATGCTGCCTGGCAGTGGCATCACACATTGGCCTGTGATTGGCAGGTGAAACACACATGCCATCACACAGATGGCATGTACCATTGCTATTGAGTGAAGATGGAGAGGAGGGCAGCACCTATTCATTCAGTCCAGTTCCCGCATGTAATTGCTTTTCTAATTCTAACAGGTCAGATTTTTCACCTGGAGCTGCCAGTCTGAAATGGTCCAATTGCACAGGGACATGTGTGTACAAATGATATCCAGGTAACAAAGTCACTCCACTTTACCATACCCATGTCAGACATGTGACTACTGGACAGCGACATGCCTAGTGAAAGTGGTGGAATGCAAACAAACTGACTGAATGAACAGTGAAAAAGAATCAAATATGTTGTGGCAAGGTGACACTTCAAGGGCAACTGGCGTGCAGTTGGGCTAGATGTCTACTGTTGGCAGAAGGGATACTGCTATGGCCAAATGCAGCTGCGCAGGAAGGATTGCATGATGCACATGGCTGACCCATACGACTCAGGCGCACACACTCTCACCTGGCACCCGAACAGAAGCCCTCACACACACACCATGCACATGGATGACACACACATGCATGTGCACTCACCGGACAATGCCTCGTAATCAGCCAGATCTCCCACGCCTTGGATCTGTTCCTCCGTGACGTAGGTCCCAGCGACTGACTCATGTGGAGTGAGTTCCATGTCTACTACTGGAGACCCACCTCCAGTCACTAGAGTTGCGGCATGGCTTGAGGCCAGCTTACTCTTTGCCCTGCGCTTTAGGTCATTCCAGCGCTTATAGCAATCATTGGCTGTGCGCCTCACGATTCCAAGGGCACTTACGATGTCCGCAACGGTCTGCCAGTGTGCCTGGCGTTGTGCAGGTGTGGTCTTGGATCCTGCAACAATGACCATCTCGTTGTCATGTCCGGACACATACTCGACAAGTGCATTCAGTTCGTCATCCGTGAAGCTGGGCTTCCTGGACGGGCCGGACTGTGTAGCCGTGTCTGGGGCATCAGCCTGTGCCGGACGAGCACTCTTCCTCTTCCGCTTGGAAGGTGGTGGTGATCCTGAGTGTCCTGCGCCGCTCTGGACACTAGGGGCAGGAGCCCTGGTGGACTCTGTATCAAGAGTGTGGGATTGCACACTCAGCATGGGAGTTGGTGCAGGCATTGGCTCTAGTGTGATGGTGTCAGGGGGAATGTCAGCAGCATGGACTAGGACCGACACTGTCCTGGCTGGGTGTGTGTGGGCTGGGGTGGATGGAGCCGCAGCTGCCCCTGCAGCCTCTCCGCCCTGCCTCCTTGGTGCAGCAGATGACCTTGCTGCCCCAGATCCACGTGGCATGATGGCATCAACGTGCACCAGCGCACGTGTCGTAGCCCTGCTGACCTGCAAGTCAGCCATGGAGTCAGCCAGGTCTGGTGCCACAATGGGCTGGTCCAACAAGGGCTGAGCATGGATGGTGTCAGCCACATCAGCCTCAATGGGAGGGGGGAGGGGGGAGGATTATGGGTGCCCGTGACTGGTCCTCCACACATGGGGGGACAGGCTCACCCTGCAAGTTACGACCACGTCCCCTACCGGATCCACCACGGCCACCACTTGTGGCTCTTCCACCTTTGCCACCCTTACGGAATCCTTGCCTCCCAGCCATGGCACTGATGTTAATGTGCGTATGGGAGTGGATGTAGACTATTGTCCTGGGCAATTGGGGGTCAAAGGGGTTGGGTACCAGATGGTAATTGTACCCTAGTGCTCTAGCAAGGCTGAATGTAACCCCTGGGGAAAGATGACGGGTCACGCAACGCACAGGAGGCCCAAAAAAGGGAGATGACGTGCACGCAACCCCTCCTAGACCACGTGTGCAGAAAGAAAAACCTGCACTACGCTGTGGCACCCAGAAACACAAGAATGAACGTATGCGTGTCACACGCAGCCTAGAATGACCTCTGAAGGGGTAGGCTACACACGGGGCTAGCACAGATGTTAGATACGTGCGTGACTCACCGTCTGCCTGGTAAACGAGCATGTAAAAGGAGCACGTTTGGTTGGCAACACCCCCGCCAAAAGAAGATTTGTCCGCTGTCTGAGGAGACAGGACAACAGTAGAAGGGAACACTGTTTGAGGGAACAGGCCCAGGTAAACCAGTAGAAGAGAAAAAAGAGAAAAAGCTGTCAGAGGTAACAGGGAATACGAACTTGAAACGCCGTGAAGTAAATCGCGTGTGAAACGACAAGAAGTACAGAATTCACCCACTCGCTCTCCACGAAAAGCACGTACAAGGAAAACGTGTTCTACACGTACCTTTTATACAGGCCCACACGTCCAGCGTCACTTACGCGGCGTGTACGCGCTAGGGCCATTTCCACCTATTACATGCTTTGTCACTTCTGCGTGTAGGGCCATTTCCACCAATCACACGCTTTGTCACTTCTGCGTGTAGGGCCATTTCCACCAATCACACGCTTTGTCACTTCTGCGTGTAGGGCCATTTCCACCAATCACACGCGATTACACTCTGACGTGCAGTCTTTCCACGTGTGCTCTGTCATCACGTGCTGTGTGGGAAACACCTGTGCGGGTCACGTCACAGACGCGCTTACGGGCTGAGGGCCTTTCCTCAGTTTTCACGCTGACGTGCAGGATTTTCACGTGCAAAATCACTCCGTACCAAGCTGGCCACGCGTACGCACACGGAATACCACGCTCCTGCCCGGAAGGCCGAACTACTGCCCCCCAGAGCCCGAGCACGCTCCCACCTGCTGCTGCATGACTGCCTGCTGCCCCTGCACTGCTGGGGGGTAGGGGTGATAGGGGACATGAGTGGGGGCCTGGTGGGGGCTGCCCCTGGTGACTGGGGGGGTGGGGGTGATAGGGGACATGAGTGGGGGCCTGGTGGGGGCTGCCCCTGGTGACTGGGGGGTTGGGGGTGATAGGGGACATGAGTGGGGGCCTGGTGGGGGCTGCCCCTGGTGACTGGGGGGGTGGGGGTGATAGGGGACATGAGTGGGGGCCTGGTGGGGGCTGCCCCTGGTGACTGGGGGGTTGGGGGTGATAGGGGACATGAGTGGGGGCCTGGTGGGGGCTGCCCCTGGTGACTGGGGGGGTGGGGGTGATAGAGGACATGAGTGGGGGCCTGGTGGGGGCTGCCCCTGGTGACTGGGGGAGTGGGGGTGATAGGGGACATGAGTGGGGGCCTGGTGGGGGCTGCCCCTGGTGACTGGGGGGGTGGGGGTGATAGGGGACATGAGTGGGGGCCTGGTGGAGGCTTCCCCTGGTGGCTGGGGGGTGGGGGTGGTGGTAGACATGGGTGGGGGCCTGGTGGAGGGTGCCCCTGGTGGCTGGGGGGTGGGGGTGATAGGGGACATGAGTGGGGGCCTGGTGGAGGGTGCCCCTGCACTGCTGGGGGGTGGGGTGGTGGGAGACATGAGTGGGGGCCTGGTGGAGGCTGCCCCTGGTGGCTGGGGGGTGGGGTGGTGGGAGACATGAGTGGGGGCCTGGTGGAGGCTGCCCCTGGTGGCTGGGGGGTGGGGGTGGTGGGAGACATGAGTGGGGGCCTGGTGGAGGGTGCCCCTGCACTGCTGGGGGGTGGGGTGGGGTGGTAGACATGAGTGGGGGCCTGGTGGAGGCTGCCCCTGGTGGCTGGGGGATGGGGGTGCAGGGAGACATGAGTGGGGGCCTGGTGGAGGCTGCCCCTGGTGGCTGGGGGGTGGGGGTGCAGGGGGACATGGGTGGGGGCCTGGTGGAGGCTGCCCCTGGTGGCTGGGGGGCGGGGGTGGTGGTAGACATGGGTGGGGGCCTGGTGGAGGGTGCCCCTGGTGGCTGGGGGGTGGGGGTGATAGGGGACATGAGTGGGGGCCTGGTGGAGGGTGCCCCTGCACTGCTGGGGGGTGGGGTGGTGGGAGACATGAGTGGGGGCCTGGTGGAGGCTGCCCCTGGTGGCTGGGGGGTGGGGTGGTGGGAGACATGAGTGGGGGCCTGGTGGAGGCTGCCCCTGGTGGCTGGGGGGTGGGGGTGGTGGGAGACATGAGTGGGGGCCTGGTGGAGGGTGCCCCTGCACTGCTGGGGGGTGGGGGTGGGGTGGTAGACATGAGTGGGGGCCTGGTGGAGGCTGCCCCTGGTGGCTGGGGGATGGGGGTGCAGGGAGACATGAGTGGGGGCCTGGTGGAGGCTGCCCCTGGTGGCTGGGGGGTGGGGGTGCAGGGGGACATGGGTGGGGGCCTGGTGGAGGCTGCCCCTGGTGGCTGGGGGGCGGGGGTGGTGGTAGACATGGGTGGGGGCCTGGTGGAGGCTGCCCCTGGTGGCTGGGGGGTGGGGGTGGTGGTAGACATGGGTGGGGGCCTGGTGGAGGGGGCCCCTGGTGGCTGGGGGGTGGGGGTGCAGGGGGACATGAGCAGGTGTGCAGGGTAGTCCCCTGTTTTGTGGGCTGCCTGCAGGGGCCGTGGAGGGTGTACAGGGAACACCTGTGAGGACCCACCCTGCCTAATCGCGTGTGTAACTTCCCACGCACCCCTGTAATACACGTACCCAGCCAAATCGCGTGTGATAATTCCCGCGCACCCCTGTAATACACGTACCTGGCCAAATCGCGTGTGATAATTCCAGCGCACCCCTGTAATACACGTACCCAGCCAAATCGCGTGTAAAACTTCCCGTGTACCCCTGTAATACACCGACCCAGCCAAATCGCGTGTGATAATTCCAGCGCACCCCTGTAATACACGTACCCAGCCAAATCGCGTGTAAAACTTCCCGTGTACCCCTGTAATACACCTACCCAGCCAAATCGCGTGTGATAATTCCCGCGTACCCCTGTAATACACGTGCCCTGGCTAATCGCGTGTAAAACTTCACGCGTACCCCTCTAATACACGTACCCTGGCCAATCGCGTGTTAAACTTCCCGCGTACCCCTGTAATACACGTACCCTGGCTAATCGCGTGTAAAACTTCCCGCGTACCCCTGATATGAACGTTACCCGCTTTGCGTTCCTTGTTTGGCAGCCCTGTAAACTGGTCCAGGGTTAGCGCAGCCCTTTGCGATGATTTAGCGATTTTGATGGCTTTTCCTTGCGCGAGGGCGTTCTTGGGGGCGTTACTGGCGCTGCTGCAGGGTCGCTGCGATACTCTGCGCCACTGCTGGTTTGGGAGCCTAAAATCCATGAATACGCTGTGCGCGGAAATCGGTTTTAGCGCACGTGCCTGGCGCAGACAATCGCACGCGGACACTCTGCGCCAGCCGCTTGCGACACTTTTCTGCGAAATTCTATGAATTACCCTGTAAATGTCTTTGTGCTTGGTATTTGATTACATGTATTATAATGTTTTAGTTTGGGACCTTTTTAAATTTTTTAATATCAAATAGCTGTATATTTTCCTAATGTAGTAATGATTCTAATACATGTGTTTTTGATGTATTCAATATATGACTCATGAATATGTATCAATTACATCCTCAAATTGATAGCAGAGCTCCTTATTGGTCTGAGTAAAGGAAGAGTTTACATATAATCTAAATACCTATGGTTTTAGAAATAAGCCTGAGGGGAACAAACCTTGTGTACATGTTCTAGTATTCTCCAGTTCACAACAGTGATAGAGGTTTCCCTCTTGCATACCTGATGATGAACAGACAGGGTCAATTACACCCTGCTCCAGATAAAAAACAGCCAGGCTCAGTTACACCCTGCGACTGATGAAGAACAGCCACTCTCATTTACACCCTGCTCTAGATGAAGAACAGCCAGGCTCAATTGCTCCCTGCTCTTGATGAATATCAACGAGGCTCAGTTACACCCTGCTCTCAATGAAGAACAACCAGGCTCAGTTACACCCTGATCCAAATAAAGAAGAACCAGCCTCAGTTACATGTGCTCCTGATGAGCAGTCAGACTCAGTTACACCCTGCTCCCAATGAAGAACAGCCAGGCTCAGTGATAACCTGCTCCAGATAAAAAAAACAGCTACACTTAGTTACACTCTGCTCCGAATAAAGAACTTCCAGGCTTAGTTCACCCTACTCCTGATGAACAACAGCCAGGCTCAGTTAGACCCTGCTCCTGATGAAGAACAGCCAGGCTCAATTACACCATGCTACATAAAAAGCTGCCAGGCTCAGTTATACCCTGCTCCTGATGAGGAGCAACCAGGCTCAGCTACACTCTGCTCTAGATAAAGAACAGCTATGCTCAGTTACACTCTGCTCGTGATGAATAACAACCAGGCTCAGTTACACTCTGCTCTTGATGAAGAACAGCCAGGCTTATTTACACCCTGCTGCAAATAAAGAAGAGCCAGGCTCAGATACACCTGCTCCTGATGAACTGAAATGTTCAGAAACACCTTGCTCCTGGTGAAGAACAGCCAGGCTCAGTGATACCCTGCTCCGGATAAAGAACAGCTATGCTCAGTTACACTCTGCTCTGAATAAAGAACGTCCAGACTTAGTTACACCCTGCTCATAATGAACAACAGCCAGGCTCAGTTAGACCCTGCTCCTGATGAAGAACAGCTATGCTCAATTACACCATGGTCCAGATAAACAGCTGTCACGCTAAGTTATACGCTGCTCCTGATGAGGAACAACCAGGCTCAGCTACACTCTGCTCTGGATAAAGAACTTCCAGGCTCAATTACACTTGCTCGTGATGAAGAACGGCAAGGCTCAGTTATACCCTTTTCTGGCTAAATAACAGCTAGGCTTAATTACATCTTGCTCCTGATGAATAACAACAGCCAGCAGTATCTTAGTTGTCGAGTGAACAGTGAAAAACTACATGATTGTCCATTTGCTCCTATCTAGGAATGGTCTCATACAGGCCACAGTCATAGCCAAGAAATGTGCAGAGCACACTTCCAGGTAGATAGGCATGAATCTGAGGGCAACCTTCCACTGTGCTTTTAGTCCATGATTTGGCTTGCTCTTGCGGCAACCATCTGCACATTTTCATCGCTCAAGATAAGGACCTGCACTCAGTATAAATAAAGACAGCTCAACGTTATAAATAACGGTTGGAGTCGACAGCGATGACCAACATGCACATAGATACATTGGAAGAGGTGATTAACACTGTAGCCCCATTAAATTCTAGGAAACTAATCAATAAGCCGCACAAAGCATGGTTTACTGAAGAACTAAAAACCCTTTGACGCCCAGATACCCACGTGTGAGGCACGCCTTATAAATAAATAAACCAAACCAAACCAAACAAAACCTTGGGGTTCATAAAAGGAAGAATTTCTATCGTTGGAAAGCACCCCAAGATGATCTAGATAAACAAAGATATCTAATATCAGATGAGAAATATGAAGAAGCTGTAATTGCGGCTAAGAAACCACATACAATGCAAGAATGGACAAGGCACAATATGAATCTTAGGAGATTTTTCGAAATTCTTTAAGAACTAGAGAAATCTAATGTTATTAAGGAAGAAAGCTTCCCTAAAGATTTGGACTGGTGTGTAGGTATCCAGAATGCCATGGTAGAGAAGGTGAAAAAAATGCAAACTACCATCAATAAAGACATTTTTTTATTTAGAAGATGCAGTCTCTTCTTCTTTTGATTTGGGCCCCATACAAGATGTTCAGGCTGATGTTATCCGAGAGACCCCAATATTTAACTTTAGAAATATTTCAGAAGCTGAGCTTCGACTAATATTGACTAAACTTAAACCCACAATTAAAGCCCACCCTAAATCTCTTATTAGATCCATAACTAGATGTCACAATCCATGCCCCTGACCCCCTCAGGTATAACAGCCCCCTGGCAGAAGTGGGGCTAACGCCCTTCACACCGGCCCCAAGGGCCTTAAACCTCCATCAGAAACATACATGGAGTCAGTACTGGCGCCCTTGGCGCCAGACTCATTATTAGGAATAAAGCAATACCAGTTTTGGACCTTAATCCAGCATGGAGGCCTATTACACAGCTCAGTTCTTTAGAACCAAGCCATGCGGTCCAGTGTTTTGGGTGTGGCTGGACCTGGAACTACTTGGCTTGGAACTACTTTACCTGGGCTATTTAAACCATACCCAAACAGCAGAACATGCTTTGAGTTATTCTGCACTCCTGCAGTGTAAAGCTCACCATGTCCAGCTCCTGCTCAGCTGCTTCGCCGGTGGCCCGATCCTGAAGCCCTAAATCCGGATTCCATTAATAAACTGGGAGAACATGAACAGTATTAGCAAGCAAGAACACTTACCTGTGAAGTAACCGGACTTGAATCCATCCTGCGCTTCGCTTACCTCTCCCATCTCCAGAGTTTGCTGCATCCTGCAAAGGTAAAGAAACAAGGACAGCATTAATAACAATTCTTACCTGGGCAAGCAGCGAGTCCTAGCAGCACCCTCTGCTTCTCTTACCTCGCCCATCTCTGGGTTTCACCGCAACCTGTAAGGGAAAAGGAACAAGGTCAGCATTAAAAAAGCACTTACCTGGGCAAGCAGCGCTTTGATCGCTCATCACTCCGGAACATCACCGCAACCTGTACAAAGAAGAGAAGAGAACACAGGTAAGCAATTAACACCAATAAACAGCGCAGCACTCCGCGCATCAATAACTCACTGTGGTCTTCGCCATCGGTGTGGCAACTCCGAGATTGCACCCATCCCTGTGGAAACAAAAAGAGACATTTTAGGGAACAGCGTAGTGGAGCAAGACGCAGAGAAGACCAAGAAAACGGAGGGAAAGAAAGAGACAGAATAAAGACGGAAAGACATTATAACTCACCTGGAAGACAGCAAGCAGAGTCAGAGTCATAGCCGTTCTGGACCCGACATAAGGGCACAGGGACCAGTGAAGCAACTAGGTCCACAGAACGGCCGCACCAACCACGCGCCCCTGCACAGAGACGCAGGACAGAGAGTTCAACGCACAAATACCTAAGGTGAGCAATAACCCCAAGGGAGGGGATTTGGACCAGAGGGAGGTGGGAGTCCACCCATCACAGAACCAGTATCTTAACCCTCAATTCTCCTGTTATAGGCACTACCCAACGTCTGGCACATAACCAAGCAGAGAGGGGTCCGGGTTAGCGCTTAGACTTCCATCCAGTATTGTATGGCGCCCCCGTGGATACCAGGTGAGTGCAACAGAACTGGAAGCCTCAATTAAAACATCCACCTGGGCGTCATGGAAACATCAGAGACTGACCAGCTAGCCCAGTTACTGGGAGAATTACGGGCCGAGGTGCACTCCGCCCCGCAAGAAACCAACACCTTTAGGAGGGAGTTTATTTTCACCAAGGACCGCACCGATGAATTAGCCAGACAATTGCTCCAAACATAGGCTGGGCAGGCTCCGTTGCCAGGAAGTATTCAGTCGGTTCCAGCCACATCCGTCAATCCAGTGCAGGTGGTCCTCCCTGGGGCAGTTCCTTTGGCCCACCGGAACGTTTTAGGGGGGACCCGAGAAAATATGCAGTATTTATGAACCAGTACCACCTCCATTTTCTTTGTAGACCCAAAGCCTTTCCTAACGATTAGTCACGGGTTGCCTTCATTCTGTCATATCTGAGTGGCAGTGCCGCGGATTGCTCCATACCGTTAGTAAGCCAGGATGATCCACTTCTGCAGGATTTCAGGGGGTTTGAACAGGAGATGGAGAAGCTGTTCACCCGACATACCCAGGGCCAAGCTCTGGATAATGAACTTCTGACCCTCCGCCAGGGCAGCCAAGATTTGTTAACATACATCGCCACTTTTAACAGACTTGTCTTTGAAACTGGGTGGCCTGAGGAGAAACGAACAACGTTATTCCATCAAGGATTACGGGGGGAATTGAAAGACGTCCTAGCTCAGGTGGTAAACCCGCCAAAAGACTGTGCAGAGTTCATTAACGTAGTGGTGCAGCTAGACCACAGGTTGCAAGATCAAAGGACAGATCGAACCAGAATGGAGAATCGGACTGTGTATGTATGCTCAAAGGAGAACAGTCCACGGTCATCAGAAAACACTTCGGAACCCATGCAAATTGGCGGGGTACAGAGCCCATTAACCAAGGCCGAAAGAGACAAAAGGAGACAACAGCAATTATGCCTGTACTGCAGAAAATCAGGTCACTTCTTCAGAGAATGTCCCGTAAACCCCCTAGGAGAACAGTTTGAGCTACAGAGAAAGAAGGAGGAGAACAAGAGTTGTAAAACTTCCAGGCCCGGCAAGCGTGGAGGTCCATTTGTCGAGCGAAGGAAAGAGCCACAGACCTCACACCTTGCCCTGCCTGTGATTTTGATCAGTCACCAACAACCGTCTCAGATGCATGCTGTGAGGCATACATAGAAAGCGGAGCCGTTGGTAACTACATAGACCAAGGCCTTGCAACAAGGATGGGGCTTCCCCTCTGTCAGAAAACGACAACTGAGAAGGTCACCACTGTCGACGGCACAGAGATAGCTTCTGGTCCTGTAACTCAACGCAGAGCAGAATTGACGGTTCTGTGCCAAGACGTATATCAGGAAGCCATTGCCTTCGACCTTATCAAGGCCCCTCAGTTCCGGGTGATTCTAGGGATGCTGTGGTTGGTGGCTCACAATCCTAACATTGACTGGCGAGCCAAGAAATTAGCCTTCGCCAATGAGTGTGCTCATGCGTGCTACCAAGTGGAAATGCCATCGTCTGACCCAGAGACACCTGTCCAAAATAAAGAGGCTTTGTAACAAGGTGTAACAAGTACACTACCAAGCGAACACCACGATTTCCAAGACGTTTTAAAAAAAGAACAGGCTAATACCTTACCCCCTGACAGGCCATATGACTGTCAGATCGACCTCGTACCTGGTGCACAAATCCTGTGTAGTCGAATTTATGCATTCACCGAACCTGAAAATCTCCACTTGAAATCATATCTGGACCAATACCTGGCAAACGGTTTTATCTGCCCGTCCAAATCCCCGGCAGCCTCTCCCTATTCTTCATACCCAAGAAGGAGGGGGACTTGAGAACATGCATCAACTACCGTGCACTAAACCAGGTAACATTTAAAAACCGTTATCCCCACCCCTTATCCCAGAACTGCTGGACCAAGTCAAGGATGCCCAATGTAACACCAAATTGGAGCTCAGGGGGGCATACAATCTTGTGCGTGTAAAGAAAGGAGACGAATGGAAGAACGCCTTTCGTATTAAGTATGGGCTGTATGAATATCAGGTGATGCCCTTTGGGCTTTGCAACGCTCCCGCTGCATTCCAGTACTTCATGAACAATGTACTACGGGAATTGATCAACGTATGTGCCCTAGTTTACATCAATGACATGTTGGTGTACTTCTCTTCTAAACAGGACCATGTCAGGCACGTTCGCTCCGTTCGTGCAAAACTTCGACAGCACCAGCTATACGCCAAACTTGAAAAATGCTCCTTCCATGTCACCGAAGTCGAGTTCCTTGGTTTTATCCTCACTCCCAGAGGCGTCCGGATGGATATACACAAAGTAGACATCATCCTTAGCTGGCCATCACCGTCTTCAGTCAAAGGTGTCCAAAGTATGCTCGGCATTGCAAACTTTTATCGCCGATTCATCCCGGGTTTCTCCCCGATTGTGCACCCGGACACTTCTTTATTACGAAAAAACAACAAACTGTTACAATGGACAGAAGAGGCGGAGAAGGCCTTCCAGGAACTCAAGAAAAGATTTACCTCAGCCCCGGTGCTATGGCACCCTTGCCCACATCTCCCATATGTAGTGGAAACAGATGCCTCCCGCATGGTAATGGGGGCTGTTCTTTCCCAAAGGGATCCCGAAACGGGATAGTAACATCCCGTGGCCTTTGGTCACGAAAATTTACTACACCTGAACTTAACTATGAAATAACAGACAAGGAACTCCTAGCGATCAAGGCAGCCTATAAGGATTGGCGACATTACCTCCTAGATGCCAGACATACCATCACAGTAATCACTGACCATCGCAACCTACAATACCTCACGACGGCAAAGGCTCAATCATCCCACCAACACTGATGGGCTTTATTCTTCGCAGAATATGATTACATAATTACGTACTTACCTGGAGTCCAGAACTGAAAAGCCGACGCCCGATCCCACATGGGTATTGATGAGAACACATATTCAGCCCCAGACCTGGTGGCCATTATTCCAGGTGACAAACTACTAGGACTTACAACAATGTTATCACTGGACAAACTCCAAAAGGAAATTCGGCTCCTAAGAATGGACCATTCAAGGTGAACATTATACAACAAAGAACCAACTCCCGTATTTCAGAGGGCGTTTATATCTACCGAATATGGCACTACAAGAACAAGTCATTTTTGGTTATCATGACCCCCTGATAGAAGGACATCCAAGAATTGCCAAGACCCTAGCCAAGGTGAAAAGAAATTATTGGTGGCCGATCTGGCGAAAGGACATTACGCAGTTTATTCTGTCATGTGGCATTTGTGCACAGAATAAATCCCAGAAACAAAGACCTGCGGGCCTTCTTCAACCCCTGGAAAGTCCAACTGCACCTTGGCACACACACTCCATCGATTTCATCACAGATCTGCCTCCCTGTCAAGGATTCAACACTATCCTAGTGGTTGTTGACCTATTCTCTAAAATGGCCCATTTCATTCCGCTTAAGGGTCTACCAAACGCATACAGTCTGCAAAGGTGTTTTTAGAGCAAATCGTACGATTACATGGTTTCCCCTCCGTCCTGATTTCTGACCAAGGGAGTCAGTTCGTGTCTAACTTCTGGAGGAAGAGTTGTGCAACGGCCCAAATCGATATTCGTCTGTCCACTAGTCACCATCCCCAAACTGATGGCCAAACGGAACAGACGAATCAGACACTCGAGCAATACCTACGGTGCATGTTACATCAAGTGGAAGAAAGCTGGAAGGATGGCTGTGGATAGCCAAATATGCCTACAACAACTCGCTACACACCAGTACCGGACAGAGTCCATTCTATACTGTATATGGAAGGCACCCACATACTTCTGAATTAGATACCGCCATGGCCTTGGGAATGCCTGCAGTGAAGACTTTACATACGACCATCACTCAAGCCTTCAAAAAGGCAGCAGAACACCTGATACAAGCCAAAGAAAGACAGAAAAGATTCTCTGATCAACACCGAAGAAAAGCCCCAGACTACCAAGTCAGAGATGAAGTCTGGTTGGCGTCTCGGCATGTGCCCATAAGAGGAACTCGAACATTTCTTCTCAGATATCTAGGGCCCTATACCATCAAGACTATTATGAAACCTGTGGCAGTAAAACTAGCTTTACCACCAAATATGCAGATCCATCCCGTATTCCACGTGTCACTCTTAAAACCTGTACAGCCTGGAACTCGGGTCAAAACACCACCAAATCTGGTTCTGGTTAACAGAGAACCCACATCTGAAGTCAAGGACATCCTAGATTCTAAACTCACCAGGTCCAAGTTATGTTACTTAGTGGACTGGAAGGGATACAGCCCTCAGGACAGGACATGGGAGTCTAGTGAGCACGTCCATGCGCCACGCCTGGTAAGACGCTTTCATCAGAACCATCCGACCAAACCAGGGCCAGACGGAGGAAATACCTTGAGAGGGGCCTTAGGGGTGAGTGCTGTCATGATCCATGCCCCTGACCCCTCAGATATAACAGCCCCTGGCAGCAGTGGGACTAAAGCCCTTCACACTGGCCCCAAGGGCCTTAGAACTCCATCAGAAACATACACGGAGTCAGTCCTGGCGCCTTTGGTGCCAGGCTCATTATCAGGAATAAAGCAATACCAGTTTTGGACCTTAATCCAACATAGAGGCCTATTACACAGCTCAGTTCTTCAGAACCAAGCCATGCGGTCTTGTGTTTTGGGTGTGGCTGGACCTGGTCCTACTTGGCTTGGAACTACTTTACCTGGGCTATTTAAACCACACCCAAACAGCAGAACATGCTTCGAGTTATACTGCACTCCTGCAGCGTAATGCTCACCGTGTCCAGCTCCTGCTCATCTGCTTCTCCGGGGGCCCGATCCTGAAGCCCTAGATCTGGATTCCATTAATAACCTGGAAGAACAAGAACAGCATTAGCAAGCAAGAACACTTACCTGTGAAGTAACCAGTCTTGAATCCATCCTGCGCTTCGCTTACCTCGCCCATCTCCAGAGTTCCCCGCATCCTGCAAAGGTAAAGAAACAAGGACAGCAATAATAACATTTCTTACCTGGGCAAGCAGCGAGTCCTGGCAGTACCCTGCGCTTCTCTTACCTCGCCCATCTCCGGGTTTCAACGCATCCTGCAAGGGTGAAGGAACAAGGTCAGCATTAACAAAGCACTTACCTAGGCAAGCAGCGCTTCGATCACTCATCACTCCGGAACATCCCCGCAACCTGTACAAAGAAGAGAAGAGAACACAGGTTAGCAATTAACACCAATAAACAGCGCTCCGCGCATGAATAACTCACTGTGGTCTTCACCATCCGCGCAGCAACTCCGAGATCGCACACATCCCTGTGAAAACAAAAAGAGACATTGTTAGGGAACAGCGTAGTGGATCAAGACGCTGAGAAGACTGAGAAAACGGAGGGAAAGAAAGAGACAGAATAAAGATGGAAAAGACATTATAACTCATCTGGAAGACAGCAAGCAGAGTCGGAGTCACAGCTGGTCTGGACCCAACATAAGGGCACACGGGCCGTGAAGCAACTAGGTCCACGGAATGCCTGCACCAACCACGTACCCCTGCACAGAGACGCAGAACGGAGAGTTCAACGCACAAATACCTAAGGTGAGCAATAACCCCAAGGGAGGGGATTTGGCCCAGAGGGAGGTGGGAGTCCACCCATCACAGAACCAGTATCTTAACCCTCCATTCTCCTGTTATAGGCGCTACCCAACGTCTGGCACATAACCAAGCAGAGAGGGGTCCGGGATAGCGCTTAGACCTCCATCCAGTATCATGTGGAGCCACCGTGGATACCAGGTGAGCATAACACTAGAATTATTAATGCATCCTTAAAGGAAGGATGCGTTCCTACTCGCTTGAAACAGGCGTATGTTACACCACTTCTTAAAAAACAGGATCTAAACCCTTTAATTCCTATGAATTATAGACCTTTTATTATGCCCCATTTCTCCTTAAAATTCTGGATAGAGTATCCTACGAACCAGTATTAGAACACCTTAAGAACAAGCCGATTCCTGTACAACCATCAATCACGTTTTCGGCCTGGTTATAGTAATGAATCTGCACTCTTAGATTTAAAGTCCAACATGATGAGAAAAATAAATGATGGACAAACCATGCTGTTGATGGCTTTAGACGTCTCTGCAGCTTTTGATTTAGTGGACCACCCACTACTCCTAAAACAACTGCGAGAATTTGCCAACTTCAGTGATCATGCACTAGCATGGATGAATCCTTTTTGAATAAAAGAATTATAAAAGTCTGTAGTGGCACAGCAGAAGCTACTCTAGTCTCTTTGAGGTATAGTGTCCCGCAGGTTGTCTGTTAATCACCAATTGTATACAATATCTTCACTACACCACAATTTATATCACTGGAGAAGAATCAAATCTGCCTCTCTAATTATGCATATGATACGCAGTGTCTTAACACTCTGATACGGAACAATCTGGAAGATGTAAAAAGGGTGAACAAGACGTATAACCTTATTCATGAATGGATGGTTATGAATGGTCTAGCACAGAACTGTGAAAAAACAGAACTAATGGGTTTGGGCACTAGTAGAAGACTATCAACAGTTTCAAATTGGGGTTTGTACAATTATGACCGAAGACAAAAGAAATAGTCTAGGAGTCACGTTTGATCAATCTCTTTTTATGAATGCTCAGGTGAGCAGTCTTGTATCCTCCTTGGCCTATTACATAAGTCTAATGCATCACAGCTTATCGTCCCAAAAAAGCTGCAAGACAGTCGTAAGAGCTATCATATGTTCAAAGATTGACTATTGTACAAGTCTTTTGGTGGGGATTGGGAGTGGAGAATTAGCTATACTGCAAATGATACAGAATAGCACAGTAACAACAATTATGGGACTTAAACAATGTGATCATGTCTCAGAAGCTACGAGAAGCCTTCACTGGTTACCGATAGAAGCAAGAATTGAATGTTGTCTTCTAACAAATAAATTTAAATGCCTAGACAGACAATACCCTGCCTACGTGGCTGACAGCCTGAACAAAAAGAGAATAACTAGACTTTGAGATCTAATGACCTCAAATGATTAGAAGTTCGTAGGTCCAATCTAGATTTTGTCAACAGAAGTGCTTTCTGGGTAGCTGCACCAAAGAGCTGGAATGCTTTGACCTTGGACCTCAGAAGTTGTGAGTCACTCGATACCTTCAAGAAAAAACTAAAAACTCACTTAGGATGCCCTAGTAGATACTAGTAGGTTTGATTGTCTTGTCCATTACCATCTTCGTCTGGACTTTAGCTCCTGGCGCCCGTATGCCTGTGGGCCTTTTTGGTTGCGCTTGAGCAATGTAAAGAAATTCCAGAAGCCAATTGATTTGTGACATGTGAGAAAGCTCAAATTATGCATGAGTAACAAAAAAGTGAAATGGGCAATTTGAGCCTAGCTAGAACAGAAAAATGTGCAGCTGAGAGTGAATTTGTAGGGGACGGGAGACTTCCAAAATGTACACTTACTTTGCACATGCAAAAGCGGTGTGTCTGGAGGAGTGTCTTTGGCCAGACTATGCAAATGACTGTCCCACCTCGTCATGTGCTCCTGTACCAAGTCATATGCTTCTGTACCAATTTTTCCCTTTGCCAAACCATGGCGTAGGTCAGTTTTGGGAAGGGGGAACATCAGCAGTAACACATTGGAGCTCAATTTATGCTAAGATGTTAATTGCACGTGAGAGATGGCTTACATCTGCACATATGTGGAAGCAGGCCACTTCTGGGTAATTTTCATCTTTTGCACTGCATAATGCCAAAGAGAAGTGTAAAATGATTGCGGAAGCAACTTGATGCCTCCCTTTTGCACTCCGCAGTGCAAAATGATCAAACACCTCCTGCCATTCACGGCAAATTCCTTTGGAATCCGCCTGATTGTTGACATGCTTGAACATGTCATGCTGGCGTTAAACCAAGTTATTTTTGAAGGCTGAGGGTAAAAGGGAGGCGGATACAAACTCCAGTTCTGCCTCTGCCCACCACCTTCAAAAACAAGGGAAATGCCCCATAGCCGGAATGAAGGCATAACACAGGTATAACCCCTTGGGAAATACCTATCACAAAGCTGTCTACACTTTTAATGTTCTCATATTGACTTTCGATTGGACTTCTGAACCTCTCTGACGCCCCAATTAAATATGTAAACACCGTGAAAAGAGGAACTCTACTTGAAAGCGATAACGCTAACGAATCGCGTTCTGTCCCTGCAAAGACTCTAATTTTCCTTACATGTGTGGCTGTCTCATCCCTATGTCAGCGCTGGTGAGCCGCTTATCTAGGTGAAGGACGGAAAGAAGTTGTCAATATCTGGTTACTGCTAAAAACACTATTGGATCACAACTAGTCACTTCCAATGTTTTATTCTGTACCGTTGTGTCCATTTTTAATAATAACTTTCAACACAAAAATGGCTTCTTGTGTTCATGAAAGAAAAAGAGAAAAGAAATGAATAACAGAAAAGGAAATGAATCCTTGGCAACAGAAAAGAGGGGTAGGTGGAGAAAGAAAAACTCCACCCATAGCTCTTTTTCCGATAATTTTATCCGGTGTGTTTTGTTAGTTCACACGTATTCTTAATGTCAGACTCATGCCGGTAAGGTGCAGATCCAATAGAATCCACCTCATACTGAATGCAAGAAGCAGCAGGTGCAAACTGAACTCAGTACATATGAAATCCTTTTTGAATTATTTTGTTTGTGCCATTCGTGGGTGGTTGCAGACACAGTTTTCACCTCCGGCATTGTGAATCTGTGGCATAGTCAGGTAGCGTTGCTTGATCACCCTTCACCTCCTTCTTTGTCTGGATTTGAGACCATTGCTGAGGTGAATTACTTGTCCAGATGGTAGTGGAGTGAGGGATCAAACACAAGAGCATGTGTCAGGTGAGGGACATCATGTTCCAGGAACTACTCTAGCCCTAGGCCGGGGCGCATCTTGCTGACTAGTATGCTGTGCCCTGCTCTCCTTTGGAGACCCACTTTGCTAGAAATTTCATTTGACCAATTGTAAATGGTTTCTAGTGGATCTAGTTCCCGGCCTCTGGAATTTTGAATATCAAGATCTGTTACCAAATTCAAGTTTCTTCGAATTACCTCTGGGTACTGACATTAAGGGCCCGAATCATGGAGTTTTTCTGCATGGTTCAAAGTGACTTTGCACTGCCAACACAAACCCTGATTCATGGAACTGTGCAAAGTGTATTTTTGCTGTGCAAAGTCAGTGCATAGTCATTTGTGCAGTACAAAAGGAAATTTGCACTGATCTGGCTCTGCAAAAATACACTTTGCATAGTTACATGAATCAGGGTTTGTGTCTGAAGTGCAAAGTCACTCTTCAGCCGTGTAAAGTCACTTTGAACCTTGCAAAAATGAATCAGGCCCTTAACCTTTTGGACTGGCATGTTGTATTTAACCAAAATGACCCTTGTTTTGCCACAGCGCTATTGTAACCACTTTGCAATTGATCAACTAGTGGGAGGTCCACCAGGGTGGGACAGGAGTGCGCACACTGCATTGGGTGAAGCACATTCAGTTTGTGGTACTCATTTGAATATAGGTGCTATTGTGCTTCACTGGTGGTATATTGAACATTGGAATAGTGTACATTGTGGTGGGAAAATGTGCGCAGCAAGGTTTCCCGCTCCTCCCTGGGATCAGTGTGGAATATTTCAGCAGTTCCATGATATAATTGGTAACAAACACACGGAATATTACAATAGTGTCCTGAAATATTTGAGCACAATCCCTATGCTGCTGGCAGCACCCTGCCACATTTGGGCCAGATCTTGCTTGTCAATCAGTACTATGATATTATACAACGTAAACAGGTCTATTTGACCAGTACCCTGGCAATATTTGCAGCACCCCCAGGCAGGGTGACAGGACTCTGGGATACTGAAATCACCTTCATGTTTCAGTCATCACTATGGCATATAAGAGCAACACATGGCATGATTGTAAGGAACCAGGAATATTTTGATAGCGTTGTGGTAATACAGGCAGTACCTACCCATATTGAGCAACTTCCTCATGTCACTGAAAGTATTCTAGATCCTTGAACATCATCTAGACATACATACATATGTAGATACATTGTCTGCATCCTCAATTTCAGTGACATCAAGGCTGACAGCTCACTTTTTTTTACATGAGAATTCTCAAGGGATGTCTTTGCCACAGTAGTATTAGTGGTTATTGCACCCCTGCCACACTATTTACATGTAGTACTAATTTGCCTGACTGCACTGCACAGCCCAATATGTGTATGTGCTCAACAGAAACGCACGTGAAGTAACACTGGCTATATAGCAGGCGCATGTTCTTTCCATCACATGATTTTGTTAAATTCCTGAATTCACAGTTATGCCGGTTTGTGCCCACAGCAAAGTGTTTTGCCCATAGATGTCATCTAGTTGATGGAAACTAAGCCCTGCCAATTATTTTTGCGGATAGTCTATGTGTGTGAAGTAGGTCACAAAAATACAGGTGTGCTGAGGAGCTCAGAAGCGTAACCCCATTTGCAAATGTTATTACTTGCTAAGTACATTCAGTTGAAAATAAAATGCACATAATCCTTTCTGTGAACGTTTCTACTGGCCACAGTACATTTAGCAGGATAAACGAACACGTCCCTATTTGCAGACGTTTATTCACACTTGGGCGCATGGTGTGAGCAGAAATGCGCGTCCATATACACACATAATACATCCGAGACTCTGATCAAGGAGGTTACTGCTGCTTGCTCTCACACTCCTACTGACTGCCCTAGGCGTTTATTTTATTTCTTTGTTTGGTGCGATGTCCCCTGCAGGGTCGGACTGGGCCATAAAATTGTCTCGGGCACCAATGAAAAAGTGGCCAGAGTTGCAAATGACTATTCATTCCTTTTGTGACACTGTTTGAATAGTAGCCAAAGGAGAGTTTTTTGATGGGATGCACAACGTGCAGTCTAAATACTAACTATTCAGTAACACTGGTCAAATCTACTAGTCGCAGAGTGAATTAACTCATCAAACTAGCCCAAATTGGCAAGAAAAAGTGGCCCACTGTGACCCAGAATACTGGCCCACACCAGCATGTTGTGTTTCTGGTTCCGGAGTTGGGCCTATTGCCCTATAGGCCAGTCCAAGCCTGGTCCCGTGTTAGGATGTTTAATGAGCTGGAAGGATTTGTTATGCGCTAAGCCAGATCTTCCTCTGAGCCTAGGTGTCCAGGGGGAGGAGGCTGTGAAATCCAGGTCATCAACAGCAGCAGATGGCAATGGTACGTTAGATGAATGAAATTGTGAAGTTTGATTGCACTTTTCACTTACTTTGAAATAACTTTGAATTCTAATATGTAAACTCCAACTCTAATCATTATGCCCTGGACTATAACATACAAAGGTGTCTTAACTCTATACTCTTACTATACTCTATAATATTCTATTTATTTATGTATGTATTTATTTATTTAGTTATTGTGTGTTATAGTTTCAATGAGAAGACGAAAGATAGACTTTTCACACATCAATACACTTACAAATTGGCAATAGAAGACGTTAATATCTTAACAAGAGTGACAATGCACAGAAGTATACAATAACATATTCTATTATACATATCTTTATAATGATAGAACAATCTAAGAATTAAAAAGAAAGAACAAAAAGTAAAAGAAAAGAAAAAGAATAGCAGCATTCAGTGTTTGTAATACAATCATTAAATATAACCTCATGTTGATATTCATATGAATAGGCAAATAGGTATACCAATCTTAAAATTAATGTTAATGTTGTAACATGTTTAAAACTCGTTGAATGTCTAAATTTCGTTAAAACTCATTTCCACAAATGTCATTATGGCAATACAAAGTCCATCTGTTGGTTCTGATAGCAAACAGCATCACATCCAATCTCAAGAGGGAGGACAAGTGTTTAACATGTCATTCCTAAAAATAGCTAGACGGAGTTCAGAGAGGGAAATGCATTCATGTAAACAAATGTTTTAATGACTCATTGGGTGCCAAGTAGAATCAGCACATTCGATCTTGCTTATCAATCTTTATCAATCTTTAGTCTAGCACACAACCAACAGGTCATTTGAGGCGCACAGATTGAGCTTTACTCTAAGGGGAACATTCCTACTGTTCCTGGATACATGTTTTGTGAGATATGATTGCAATATATTACACGATTTAGTATCATATAGAAAATGATCAGAGAGATTATAATCCATCAGCATTTGTCTGTTGTATATCGAATCAGTTTCAAACATCTTTCTTTTCACTCTTCAAGAAAGCTGCCCTAAATCTGTCTGAGATAAGTCACAATTTCCAGTGCATTTAAGCAAGTATCCATCCATTCATTAAGGATTGTACACGAAGGATTTGTCCATATGTTTTTAAAATTAATAGTGTATGATATGGTACACCATAATACACCAGACTACAATATATTGAACTATATGCTATATTCAGCAGAAAAACTTTGTTAAAGGAACGTTATGGTTAAGTTGCGCTACTAAAAACCTATGAAATTCACCAAAAAAAACGTAGTTAACGGGACGTTATGATGACAAGTAAAACCGAAAAACCCTTGAAATTCGCCAGTTATGGCAAGCTAAGCAACCATAACTCCCGCCACCACCGTCCACTGCTAAGACTAACACCCAGGACATCAAAGATGGAATCACAAATGTCATTGATGACATCACTGATGACATCACATGTGCATTTACTTTTCATACACGGGGTCATGAATGTAATGTTGGCAAACAAGTATCAGGGATTATCGGGAGATGTGAAATTCCATTGCAGTGTTCTTTCTAGTACAGGAACCTACTCATACAGAAATGTAGGTATTGGCTGCAGCATATACCATTGCTCTATATGTGTGTAATAAGATGAATGTTATGTTAGTTTTAATGAAATTGTTTGTGTCTATTTTTTTTTTAAAACAGTTTAAATGTCCGCAGACAGCGCGCCTGTCCGGCCTGTCCGTAATTGACAAAATATGTATGTCCTAAAGACACTACACCTATCCGTACCATTCGGTACCAAGATGAAACTGTTCTTAGAACACACCAGGTGTCTAGGATGTCAGTAAAATAGCAAAATGGGGGTGTCCTAAGGACACTAAACCTGTCCGTACCATTCGCAACCAAGATGGAACTGTCCGTCGAACAGGCGCGGTGGCCGCGATGTTCGTAGTGAAACAAAATGGAGGTGTCCTAAGGACACTATACCTGGCCGTACAGTCCGCAGAACAGCTACGCACATGCGCACCATACCGTAAATCCTGCGAACATCGCGCCTGTCCGTAACTGTCCGTCTCACTTGTGTCATACTTTTAACTAGTTTCAGGACCCGAACACTGTCCGTAGAACACCCACACGCATGTGCACGACCGTTCCTGTGCATTTGGTGTTCTGCTGACACCCATTCCCTTCGTGGGCGTGTTCACGACGTCATTATGTGACCGCACCCACGCTGAGCGTGTGTCCTAATTTGCGCACTTTGTCCGCTTCCCCAACATTTTAAAAGAACGTATGCAGACAATCCAAATTATTGTACAGTAAAAAATTACCATTTCACATGTCCCAGACAATGGCCCTAGCTTTCCACATGTTTTTTGGAACTTTTTCATTGCTTTTGAGTGATCGATATGGTCACGAGGCACACCCTTCCACCCCTATAAAAGGCCACTCCCCAGAGCTCATCTTCATTGTACTTCTGGCTATTGGAGATTGATTTTTGCTGCCTTTAGTGCTCTAGCGGAGATTACCTCACCAACCCTAATGGAATCCATGGCTGCTGTTGCTACATCAGCCTCAGCACCACCCCCAAACCCTCCACCACCACCACCTCCCCAAGGGCCTGCAGAGAGGAATACGCATGAGGATGTAGAGAACGAGGATAAAGAGGATGAAGAGAATGAGGTCGAGGAACACCCTACTACCAACACTCGCCGGGAGTCGTGGGTGTGGCGGTTGTTTACCGTTCATGGTAACGTACCGAAAGCACGTGCGAACAAGGTCGCCTGTAACCAGTGCAATTTGGTGCTGAGTCGTGGGAGACGTGGTTCGTACAGCTTTGGTACGACGTCCATGAAGCAACACCTAACTTCATTCCACGGTGCGGACATTCGCAAGGTTGTACCATGTAAAGAACATAGTAGGTTGCGTTCCTCCGCAGCATCCTCCGTTTCCGATCCTCTCACCACAAGAGACACTCCTGTGGGAGAGCGCATCCCTCCTGCCGCTTCACAGGCCATTCGCGATGCTGTTGACCCTTACCTTTCGAGGGTTACAATATTGTGTATGTACTGCAGGGGGTAGAGTCTTCGAAGTGCTTTCGAGACTACGGTCAAGGAGCACCAGAAGAGCTGCTACATACCTAATTAAGGCCCACCCTACATCTTCCTCCCTCCACCTGCTCTTTCTTATCCCCGTGCTTGGTGTCCCTTCCTTACTCTCCTTTCCCCTCATCTCCTAGTGTGTCTGGTGTAGAAAAAGCCACAAAAAATATGTAAAACAACAAAAAGTTTTTTAAAAAAGGCTCTTTTCAGAGCCGCCATTCTCAGTTTAAAAATAGAACTATCAAGTAAACGGTGCAGGTCCCCGCGCATTTTTAAAAAGTCTGCAGACAGTCGTAGGACAGATACAATTTTGGGGGGCAACCCTAGCAAAATCAATGCACTTTTCTCTGGGAGTAAGTGGTGGCTCTGAAAAGAGCCTTTTGGTGGTGTTTTGCTTGTGTCAAAAACTTGGATTCGTCAACATATAATGCAAAATAGATGACTGTACATCCAAAAAAGGTTGCAATGTATTTTGGAAATTTCGAATAAAAATCTGATTGCCAGCATATCTAAGATGGACTCCATCCCTGCGAAAAATGGATGTGCTGCGAAACATAATATTTTCATTGTAGAAAGACGACATGCCAACATCTCTTAGAAAGGCACAAACAGCCTTATTGACATTGCGCCTCGCTTTCTCCATTTGTGGACCAAATGAAGAAGAACGCAGCCACATTTGTCTTTGCGCAAAATTACTTTGCAATTTGGAAACATGTCCATGACCTTCTCAAGTCCTTCCTTCATTGCAAATTGCAAAGAAATGCCGGACACATGTCCTAAACTGTTCCCTCCACAATGAATTATAATTATGTCAGGATGACGCCCTGTCTGTAAAGTAGCACAGAGAGGTACCAAGTCCAGCCACTTCATTCCACGCACTCCATGCCAGTGCACTTCCACATTAGGGAATCCAAGATCTGCAGATATACCGCAACGTTCTGCATGCACCTTCCACCAATGTATCCATGAGTCTCCCAAAATCCACATAATCTGTTTTCGAGCACACACAACCATAGCTGTCTGTTCTCCTCTCAGGAAAAAGACGTCCTCACTAAATCTCTCCGTACACAACACACCCACTGAACTTTACTAACCAATCCCTAGCTCCGCTCATTCTCATTTGCATGCCTCTCCACCCCAGAATCCCTGTATGTAGTACGCGCTGTCCGCAGACTACAGCCATGTCTGCGGACATGTAGAAGATCTGAGCGTGGCGAATGTACATTTAAATAGTGTTCCCCATTTCCCCTTTAAGGTGGGCTCTGAAAACAGCCTTTTTTTTGTTTTTTTTGCAGATGCCTGACAGACACCTGTTATTTTCTATTTTTTGGGGGGCTTTTTCTTCTTAGTTTACTCCTAAAATCTTCACATAACCTGCTCCAAAGCAACCCTTACATTCCAAAAAACATGGCATTTCCCAAAAAAGATAAACTAACACCATTTGCTTCAAAATAAGCCGCATTACTCGAAACAATGTTCTTGTGGCTACAGAAAAACATACCAGCTCTTAGCATGAAAGCATGCATGCCGCGATTGATTGCACACCTTGCAATGCTTTGATCAGGACAAAAAACAGAACTGTTGTCCCATTTTGCTCCAGGTAGTAATGCAGAAAAAATTACTTTCGCAGTGGAAAGATGTTGATTACTGCTTGAACCAACTGTTCAAATCTCCCAACAAAGTAGGGGAACTCACATAGCCCAAATGGAAAGCACCACAGTGCAAAACAACCACATGGGGACTATTCATCCTACGCATATCTCTGCAAACTTGCAGAATTGCCTCTACATTACAGTCAGTCACAGCGCTCCACACCACCTCCACTCCTCTATCATTGAAATGGTTTGCCACATGCCTGCATTGAGAATAATGCTGTAAACCATGGACAAACATATCTCTGAGTACCAACACCCTGACTGTCTACACCTCTGCCAGCTTCACTACACACACTCTCTTTCTACACAAATCAACAACGTCAACATCTGATTGGCTGATCCCTACAGTCCCCTTTCCATGCTGGATTTGCTGTAAAACCCCGTATGTGACACGCCCTACCCGCGGACAGGCACTTTGTCCACACAGCACGTAACTCTTAAGCCAGCCCTTCTACCCTTTCCACATCACTCACAAATCCATTCCCTCATTGGACACAGCTAAGCAGTCACACAACCATCCACCAATCACAGCCAAGACCTCTACATCTAACTCCACCATCAGAGTTCCGCACTTCAAATGTACTGTTGATCACTCTGAATACAAGTGTCATATCATTGGAAAGCACCTACTACAAAAAATCCTGTGCAAGTCTCGAAGATTTCTACTTACATCTCCATGCATATCCACATGCATGATTACAAAGCACAGGTACGCATATTTCATTCAGAGTGCATGTACAACTCTTATGATTCCATATAAACAAAGTAATGCCACTAAATCTGCATAGCCAATACATACATGCCAACGCTCCCGCTTTAAGCACGAGACTCCTGATTTTTCAGTGAAAAATCGCACTATTTTTTACTATCTCCCCCATAACCTATACATACATGCCAACCCTCCCGATTTACGCGTAAAACTAGATTTTTCATTAAAAAATGTCACAATTTTTTACTGTCTCCTGCCTAAATGAATGCTAATCCCAATGCGAGCGTGTGAGAAAAATAAACGTTCCCGATTGCTGTGAACGCTCCCTCTCAGGTGCTCCCGAAAGTTTGAAAGTCTAGCTATATTATGAAATTATTCAAATCTTTCCCATCTACTATAATGAACTATCACTTCCAAACCTCTCTGCTATCTACAACACAGCTGCAAAACAACAAGGGAATTTCATGAACTTAAAATTCTACTCATTTGCGAAGCAGGTTGAACTAACATACTGCAAATAACATATAAAGTCTGCACATAAGTCAAATGAAATGCATGCATACACTATGTTCAGATATGAAACGAGAATACTAACACGAACGCATAAAAATCAACGTGTTCATTAACATCAAAATTACTAACTTCTTCCTTTTACAATTGCAGTGAAGACCACTCTCCTGAAAATCAACAGCATCTAAACTGCAAACAACATATCCAAAAAACCTGCTCATTCCACAAAAAAAAGTAAGTACATTACTACTTTTATATTCTCACTGTTCCTCAAAGAGACTGTGTGGTTCATTCATGTAATTTGCGCACCAAAAAAACATTGATTTCTGAATCATTCTGCCCACAAATCCCCATTTATTAAACAAAGATTAACAGGCAGAATGGCACACATCCCCGTTTTTTTGGAACACAAATAACATACTCAACATAACATACTCAAGCCTTAGAATGTTAGTATTACAAAACAAATAACTGTTTTCATTTTATACCATTAGGTTTACTATTAATGCTTCTCCTCACCACTAGCTCACTTTCTACTCTCATCTGAAGCACAGTGTAGTAACATACAAACAGGAAAATAGCCTTCCCAACTCATTGTAACTGCCCAATGCACATTCACACACCACCACGCATGCACAGAGCACACATACATTGTAAAACAGACCAACCCATACCTTCTTTTTTTTTCAACAGACCCAACTACTACTACCAAAAGGCAAGTCTGTAGGAAGCAACGCAGAAATAGAGCAAATGAAAAGCATCCATCTCTACCAGAGTTTGTACAAAACATTCAAACAAAACAAGTAATGCAGTCAGAAACAAAAGAAGCCTCAACTACAGAAACTTTGCCTTCTCTATCAAAATGTGGCATGAAACAGAAAATACTTAACAAGAATTCGGCTACCACTACTGCTAACACTGCTCCTATAAATCCTCATATACTATCAAGAAACCATAGTAAAAAAAAAGTATTTTAGCGAAAATTTTCTGTCACAGAGCCCATCAGAAACTAATAAGAAGAGGAGTGAAATCATCCACAACCCTTAAAACCTACCGTAGAAAAGTAATCGTAGAAGCTGTCGTAGACAGTGCAATCCTTCTCAAAAGGAAGTTATTTATTTTAGTTTTAAACAGGATGAAACCACTAACAAAACTAAGTACTAAACTATAAAAGAAACTTCTCAATAAACGGAATGTCAACAAAAATAACTTCTTAAATATCTTTGGAGGTGAATGGAGTCACACAACGACCACAGAACCATATTTTAATGAAGAAGCATACAAACAAAACCAAACAAACACAATTGCCATCCATAGCAGTGGACAAGGATATGAAAAAATCAATAATACCATCAGGGAACAAGAAACACTGCTTACAAATTACAATGCTCAGAATTTTTCTCCATTCGACTGAACCAGAACGTCCAGTATACAAATGGCCGTGCACGTCAATGTGTAACATTCCCAAAAAATCTTTCAAATCTTTACGCCAGTTCCTCAATCAGTATGTGAAAGGTAAAGACAAAATCAAATTGAAAGTGGTGCAAAATATGGATACCTATCCAGTGCGCAAATACACAGGACTACAGGGACATTCATTAGCCTGCATTTCAGGACCTATTTGCAAAAGCACCTTCCCTAATATCAAAATGATATCAACACATCATTCAAATGTAAGAAATCTAGTGTATAAACTGTACTATGCTAAAAGTCCAGCTTTAGAACTAGCCAATTTAAATAACACTCTTCTGCATAGTACACCCAAATACCTACAAGAAGAAATCAACCGTATCCAGAGAAAATATTTTGGAAGTGAAAGCCACTTACAAAATGCAATAGCTTTAGAACAAACTAGCAACAATTCTGCACATCGCAACCGTCTATTACACACATACAAAAAATAAATACAAAAATTTAAAAGTACATCTGCTGAAGTACCAAACCATGTGTGTGTGTGTTGCTACAGAACTTTTTACAAATGTAACACAAAAACTATAGACGTAACATACAAAATAGAAGACAATGAAGAATCTAATTGGTTTGAACTAGCTCTCTACCTTTTAGCAGAAAACAAATACGAAATAAGTGAACCCTTAATATGTTGGAGTTACTGCACTACAAAACTTGACAACAACCAAACTCCTTCACGTGCTATCACAGATAACTTGGAATTATTCCCACTACCAAAACCCCTGCAACAACTCAATTTGTATGAGAGCATCATAATTCAAACAGTACACCCATTTCAAGCAATAATACGCCTTCAACCAAAAACAGCAAAATTACCTCCCTCTGAATTGGTGAAAGGCATTTGTGGCAAAGTAGTTTATTTACCATTAGATCTGACAGAAAATGTGCACACTCTAGGAGTGCAACGTCCAATAGAGCAATCTTTAATTGTCTTAGTAAATGGTGTACCAACAAAAGACAAAAAAATTTGGCAACAACTCATGGACTTACATAAAGTTAGACAAGCCTTGCAATATCTGAAAGACAATAATGAATACTACAAAGACATACATATTGAAGAAAGCTTAAGGGAAACAACTGAAATAATTCAAGAGTCATCAGAAACTGGTCAATTTGAACTTCTGGATCTTGCTGCAGTATCCACTCTTTTGGACCATTATACAATTCATCCATTGCACTCTAATGACAGCATAGATAATGCACTAGAAACTTACCAAATGTGACAAACCAAAGGTTCACCAATGAGCATATGGGGAAAAAGTATAGAAGCACATGCTTTTCCTGTACTATTTCCTACTGGCAAAGGAGGAAGGTACGATGATAGACCCACTCAGATAACAGCATCAGAATGCCGCTCATTATGAATGTATTCTGAAGATCCCAGATTTAGACAAAATGTGGAATACATATTCCACCTACACTTTGAAAGAGAACTAGCAACTCTATGTTACGGAGTTGCACACATATTGAAATCGGGAACCCACTTTCAAAATATGTCAGCTACGCAATTAATACAAAAAGTTCAAGAAAAAGATGACGTTTTACAATCAAGCATAACAAATCTGTTTGCAAACATGCGTGGTACGAAAGAATGCTGATTCCGATATCACGGAGATGTACATTGTATGATCAGAAACCTTGGACCACCCACTTGGTTTGTTACATTAAGTTTTGCAGTATGTGCATGGGAAGATTTACATAATTTCCTACGCATATCAAACAAAAACAATACCAATATAGATATACTAACACCTGGAGAACTTTGCTCTCTAGATCCTATTAATGTTTCAAAATATTTCCACCATTGTTTCATTGCTATGCTACACTTTATTTGTAATAAAACTGTTCCTCCCCTCAGAGAAGTGCAACACTTCTTTCGGAGAAAAGAATACCAAGCCAGAGGAGCACCACATATCCACATGCTTTTATGGATTAAAGATGCTCCTAAATTTGGTCAGGACAGTGATACGACTGTTTTGCAGTTCATCCAAAAATATGTCACTTGTGTAATCCCTTCACAAATGACACATAGTGACCTTCATGGACAAATTGTACAATTTCAAAGACACAAATGTGTCAAATATTGTCGTTGCAAAAAAAAAGGGAAATACTACACCACATGCCGCTTTGGTTTCCCTAGACCAGTTACAGAAACAGGTGAAGTGAACAACTTCATGTCTTCAGTTCGACATAGTGTTAAAGGTAAATCACCTAAGAACATGTATTACATAAAAAGAACAGAAGAATCAAAATATATCAATGATTACAATGCAATCATTGCCCTCCGATTGAATGCAAAAATAGATGTGCAGTACATTGCAGACAATTCCACTGCAGTTGCACGATATGTTACAGCATACTTAACAAAAGCCGAAAAAAACGAGCTTCAAGAACTCTGGAATGACCTATCATCAGACAAAACTCTCAGAAATTGCACATCCTAGGCATACAAATGCTTTCTCATAGAGAATGTGACACCTATGAAGCTGCAGATTGTTTAACCAGTACTGCTTTATGTGGAAAATCTGAAAATATAGTATGGCTAAGTCTTGGTCCTTCTAAAGCTAGAAAAAGAGTTCTCAAATCATATGAGGACATAGAAACAATTGCAAGAAATTATCCCAACAGCCAAGAAATTTTGAAAAACAATTTACTAGACACATGCTACCCGAACAGGAGTACCACTTTGGAAACCATGTGTCTATACCACATAGCCCAAAACTTTGCAAAAAAATAGTACAAAACCTGATGAAAACAAAGGTATATATCGAGTGACATTGTGAAGGCAGTTTAGTGAAACTTACCGAACGAAGCTTAATTAATCATGTCAAATTGTCATTAAAAACTCCTCAACAGAAAGAACTATATTACATGTCCCTGCTACAACTTTTTAAACAATGGAGAAAAGAAGAAGATATACTAGATAACTATGACTGCTATGAAGACGCTTTCAAAGCAAATGAAAGCACTAGCACCAATGTGAACTTTATGCAGTACAAAAAAATGTTGCACAATGAACAGCAACACGAAGAAGAACTCCAGGCCCAACTAGATACGGACACTTCCGACAATAGTCAACCTTCTGTAACAGGAAGCCAAGAACCACTAGTACAGCCACTAATAGCAAATGAGGCACAATTAGCTATGTCAGAAGTAGAAAACACCATGTGTCACTATGAAGACGATACAGAAGACTTAACTATACTACAATCAAAACTTAACAAAGACCAGCTCACCATTTTTGAAGAAGTAACAAGAGAAATTGCACATGGTGTACAACACGAAAATAAAGAATGTACCTGCCAAAATTACAAACCTATACTGCTATATGTCAGTGGTGAAGCTGGTTCAGGCAAAACATTCTTAATCAAAATCATCAGCAAGTTCCTTCAACAATTGACAAACAACAAGCTGTCAGCTGTTGTAACTGCCCCCACAGGTTTAGCTGCCTACAACATAGGTGGTCTCACTTTGCACTGATTACTACTTCTTCTAGTAGAACACTAAAACAAATTAGACTATTACAAACTTTCTACAGAAGCTGCAATGGAACTACGCAGAGTATTAAAACAAATGAAAATGCTACTAATAGATGAAATGGGCATGGTCTCCAACCTAATGTTCACTTTGATTCACCTCAGATTACAAGAAGTACTCAAAAGAAACTACAAAGAACTCTTTGGAGGAAAACACATTATTGTTTTCGGAGATCTTCTGCAATTGACACCATGAAAGGTGAACCTATTTTTAAAACCTTAGGACACAAACTGTGCCGTTAAACTGTTGGCAGCATAGGAAATGTCAACCTTTGGCAACATTTCCAATACAGGGAATTAACAGAAAACATGCGTCAATCTGCAGACCTCACTTACGCCAACATTTTAAAAAGTATTAGAGTTGGTTTACTATCTCAAGAAGCACAAGCAATATTGAAAACCCGGCATATCCATTTGCTTTATGGAGATAACACATGTCCTACTGATGTTATGGAACAATTAGCTCACAAAAATGTCAATTGTATGGCCTTAATGGCAACTGTTGCAAGCTGTTCCAAATTCAATGAAACAATGTTAAAAAAAGAAATGCAACCAATAATTCAAATTTGCTCCACAGACAAACTGGACATACATGGTATGACACTACCCATTAGAAAATTCAATCTCCAACTCAGCTGGGTTGGAAACAATATTAAAAGTATCCTTAAATTGTAGAGTAATGCTTAAACGTAATATTGACGTGGAGCAAGGACTAGTTAATGGAGCACTGGGTACAGTTGTTGGCTTTCAAACATACCCACGTGAAAACGACATTGATATTCTCTTTGACAAACTTTCAGAAGTAAAAAGAATAGGGCGCTCAACAGCTTGATTCCTTCTCTTCAAAGACATGTATGTACGTAACTCTTGCATATGCAGTCACCATTCATAAATCCCAAGGTCTTACCTTAGACAAAGCATTGATAGATATTGGGAACTCTGTCTTTAAAGAAGGCATGAGCTACGTAGCACTATCACGCTTACGTACACTTGATGGTCTACTTCTACTCAACTTTGATGCAAGTAAAGTAAACGCTGATATTCTTGCATTTTAGAATACAATAGACTACGTTCACTGTACACCCCCCATCTGAAATCATATCCTGTTCCACAAAAAGGAAAACGTTGTAAAAGAAAACTAATTCAAACAGAAATGCAACAGGATCTGACAATAAAACCTTCAAAGAGAGTAAAAGAAGCTAATACTTCATCTATTACCACAACCAAAGAAGAACCTATTATTGAAAGTAACTCAGGTACTTCTTCAAAGAAGCAACACAAACTCAGAAAAAATGACTCGGACACAGAACTATCTGGTCCATTCAAATTTTCAAATGTAACTGGTGTAAGTTACTGCACAAAAGTAGCAATGAATATTCTATTTCAATTGCCACCAATTGTTAACAACATTTACTTACAGAGTACAGACCAATTGTGCTTGCAAATGTTAGTCCTTCATAGAAATGCAGCAAATAATCCTGACAACACGTATAGTGTTCACGGAATAAGACAAGAATTGGACTACTGTGCTGGAATGGTGAGGTTCACTATAAACTCACAAGAAGATCCACAAGAATTTCTAATGCATTTACTACAAGCACTGGAAAACAAAAACATACCTGTAAATGAAATCTTCCAGATTTCATACATGTGGAAACATACATGCACTCTCTGCAACAATGTGACACAGGAACAAATCCCTAATGAACGTTTTGTGTATGTATCCATACCTAATTGTGAATCCAATCCATTTCAACAACTTGTAAAAAAGCAAACCATGGCAGATTATGTACTACCTGAAATTCAGATACTCGCTCAACCTTATAAATACAAACACATAGTAACTACGTAATACTAATGCTTCTACGTTACAATGCAGATGGTACCAAAAACACCTGCAAGCTGGCTGGATTCAAACACGGTCAAGTGTGACTTGGTAAGAAAACCTTCACAACAATAGGTATAATTTACCATGCAGGAGACACAACCAATGCAGGTCATTACACTGCATATATTAAAAAGAAATGTGGATGGTTCGAATGTAATGATAGTACCATTACTCTAAAGCAGAGATTACGAGCAAATCTTACAAACACTTATTTAATCT
This sequence comes from Ambystoma mexicanum, assembly GCF_040938575.1. Lineage (NCBI taxonomy): Eukaryota > Metazoa > Chordata > Amphibia > Caudata > Ambystomatidae > Ambystoma > Ambystoma mexicanum. The sequence goes on along the minus strand of NC_090935.1, from coordinate 783,440,744 downwards.
TCTTAAAGCCAAAATGTAATAACTAATCTGTACTTGAACATTAGCAAAAATGCAATTAAAGACTATAAACAGTTAGAATTCGCCAACAGATATCTAACTGCCCAAGATTGTATAACAACCACACAGATAAATGAATACCACTGAATTGTAACAGAAAATACACAGTTGGAATACACTAACAGGTATCTAACTATTTAAAAAATCTACAACAAGCCAACATATAGAACATTAACCAGAAACAACAAGTGAACACTCAAAGGAAACAAATAAATCGTTTGTAGCATAGCAAAGAAATGTTTTTTTTTAATCCGACAAGGATTTTCTTTCCCCAGACCCAATGATTTGAACAACAAACACAGAAACTGACCAACATGCACAGTACACTGGTTTGTAAACTAAATATGAGGGGAAAAATTAGCTAAAATGTCTATTATGCTATGTAATAAGTCTTTATAAAATACAAACACTAACATGCTCTTTTCTTTTATCACAGAAATTGAAAAAGAATATTTCCTCCAAGTACTAAATTCATGTAAAAAATATATCGAATCTCAACAAATGAAACAGTAAGTATAATTTCACACATTTCATACATATTCAAATCTATACGTCTGATCTATGGCTGTAATATGGTGCAGTGGCTGTGGCCAGGGCCTAGAGTCTTGGATGTATAACCTACGGCCTACGGCCTGCAGCCATGCAACCAAGGCGGTAGGTCCTACCCACATCCACCGTAGCATATCAAACCCATGGTGGCTTATAACTTAACTGCTTATAACTTTGCTCTTGGGTGCATGGCCTCCAGCCATGCACCCAAGAGTCTAGGTCATGCACACAAACACCTATAACCACCAGACTATAGGTCTTGGACACAACCAGTGCAGTATATAAAATCTATGGTAGCTTATAACTTCAGGGCTTATAACTTTGGTCTTGTGTGCATGGCCTTTGACCATGCACCGACCTTCACTGCTTATAACTGCACTACTTATAACTTTGGTCTTGTGTGTATGGACTTCGGCCATGCATCGAAGACTGTAGGTCCTGGCCGAAACCAATGCAACATATCACACCCATTGTGGCTTATAACTGTAGTACTTACAATTTTGGTCTTGTGTGCATGGCCTTTGGCCATGCACCCAAGACTCTAGGTCCTGGACACAACCACCGCAGTATATGAAACCCATGGTGGCTTATAACTTCTGTGCTTATAACTTCATTCTTGGGTGCATGCACCCAAGACTCTAGGCCCTGCCCACAACCACCTGATAGATGTTCAATTCTATGGTTGTATCTATGGGTGTTATATGCTGCGGTGGTTGTGGCCAGGGCCTAGAGACTTGGGTATAGGGCCTACGGCCTACGGCCTGCAGCCATGCACCCAAGACACTAGGCCCTGGCCACAACCACTGCAGCATATCAGAACCATGGTGGCGTATAACTCATTTTCACACCCATAGAATGAAACATTTTAACTGCGGCAAATACTCAATTTGCACCCAAGACTCTAGGCCCTGCCCACTACCACCTCATAGATATTTGATTCTATGGGTGTGATGTATGTGTGTGATATTCTGCGGTAGTTGTGGCCAGGGCCTAGAGTCTTGGGTATATGGCCTATGGCCTATGGCCTGCGGCCATGCACCCAAGACTCTAGTCCCTGGCCACAACCACCGCAGCATATCACACCCATGGTGGCTTATAAGTCATTAGCACACCCATAGAATGAAACATTTTAACTGCAGCATGTACTCAATTTGCTCCCAGGACTCTAGGCCCTGGCCACACCTACCAGCTAGATATTCAACTGTATGGGTGTGATGTATGGGTGTGATATGCTGCGGTGGTTGTGGGCAGGGCCTAGAGCCTTGGGTGTATGGCCTACGGCCTACGGCCTGCTGCCATGCACCCAAAACTCTAGGTCCTGGCCACAACCACCGCAGCATAGCATACCCATAGTGGCTTATAACTTCCGTACTTATAACTTTGATTTTGGCGTGCATGGCCTTAGGCCATGCACCCAACACTCAGCGTCCTGGCCACAACCATCGCAGTATATGAAACCCATGGTGGCTTATAATTTCAGTGCTTATAACTTTGTTCTTGGGTGCATGGCCTTTGCCAATGTAGCCAAGACTCTAGGTCCTGGCCACAACCACCGCAGCATATCACACCCATTGTGGCTTATAACTTCACTACTTATAAATTTGGTTTTGAATGCATGGCCTTTGGCCATGCACCCAAGACTCCAGGTCCTAGCCACAACCACCGCACTATATGAAACCCATGGTGGCTTATAACTTCAGTGCTTATAACTTTGTTCTTGGGTGCATGCCCTTCGGCCATGCACCCAAGACTCTCGGCCCTCCCCACAACCACCTGATAGATATTCAATATTACGGGTATATCTATTGCTGTGATATGCTGTGGTGGTTCTGGCCAGGGCCTAGAGTCTTGGGTGTATGGCCTACGGCCTACGGCCATGAACCCAAGACTCTAGGCCCTGGCCACAACCACCACAGCATATCACACCCATGGCGGCTTATAAGTCAGTAAAAAAAATAGAAAAAAGCGGGCACCACTTTGGTTTAGGCTCAATAGTTCAAATTGAAAAAATGAAAAATTATAATACTCTGATCTTCAAAGTAAGTTTTCAGGAGCTGGCTGTGATGAGTCTGGAGACACCCTGACTCGAAAAACATGTGTAGCCGGAGACTTGGTAAAAAAACGAGTCACACACCCGCTCTCCGTTGCACCCAATCTGGGTAATGAAATTATAAAGTTCTTCAAAACTGTATGCATTTGGTAGAAATTGCAGTTATTAGGAATCAAGTGAGCAGGTTGTTGCCAAGAAAGAGTCTCTGTTGTTTTGTAACAATATTTTTTATAAACAAATCCCAAGGAACATCACTAATAAACTCTTAGTGAGGAAGCGGCTGACACATCTGATATACATAGCAGACTTAACAAGCCAATGCATTTCGGAGAACCTTCTCCTTCATCAGGGCAAGTCTCTGGTGTACAAATTGCATCCATGTGTTTTGTTAAAAATCAACATTATAGAGAAAAATTTACAAACATGATAAAACAAATAGAATACAACATACCGTTAATGGATGGTTTCAAAGGTGAATGGTAGCACACAGAAGGAAAAAAGAAAAAAGATAAAACAAAGTTGAGAGGGACAATATAGAACAAAGTGTCATTGGTGCAAACAAAATGCCATAATCACATCTGTTACCTGAGTGATGTGAACAGCCCAAGTTAAAAGTGATGCAGGGTAATATCCGTACCAAAATAGTATACAGCGTTCTAAATGGCCGCCCAGTGTACCACACGTCAGAACGAACGTGGCGTTCTGTGGGAAAAGATCAGTAAGATCGGATCAGTAAAGATCAATAGTAGAATAAGAAGGAAATGTCAGGTAATCAGAGCAATGAGCGGAGTGTACGTGGATATACACAGGGGACTGAATCACAGCTCATCGCGGGCGCATGAATGCGGCGAGGGGCTGCAGTGTTGAAACCATTGTCAAGGCAACGCTACTTATAAATAGCATGTGACGGCATCGTGCCCGATTGGTAGCGCGATGCGGATACAGAGCACGGCTAGAAGCTCAAATATTTGAAAAAACGCAACATCAATCAATTGAGAGGACAACTGGGTAATTAACAAGAATTATGGAGCAATAAAAAACAACATAATTTGGAAAAATGAAAATAGAAGGAATACTGCTCAGTTTTACTGTTATTGTGGCAACACTATGCCAAATTCACTAAGAACTGCATTGTGTCTAGAGATGCATGTGTGGAACACTGCCATGGAGTAAGTAGATCAGACTGGAGAATTCGATGAGGGGTAACACAACTAAAATACAACAAAGAAAATCAAGCAAAACGTAGGAAACAGAAGTGTGCAGCGTTGAATAACATAAAGTACCCTGATCAAAATACAGGTAATAATAAAGAAGAGAAGGGCGCCATGGTCATGAGTGGTGCCACCGGCGGGTGGCACCATCGGGTCATAGACAGGAAGTCTGGTGGCCATGGTGCTCTCTGGTTACCAATCCCCCATGCTGGGGGATAAATCCAAGTTAAAGGATGCTGTATACACTGAATTAGAGCAGAAAAAAATTAAGAAATTCAAACAGGATACCTACGATTATATCAATGAAGAAGTATACACTTGGATGGATAAATATTCATCAGTAGAACCAAAAAAACTTTATAAATATCCATCGGACAATACATCCAGCTCTGATTCAGAAGCGCAGAGAGGCTCTGAGCCTTCCACAGGACAACCAGCAGAACAAACATCTGGTAACTCCAACTGTGCAACCAGTCCGTCAATACAAACACCCTCAACCTCGACTTTTTTAGGCACACGCCCAAAAGAACCCACAGGGGGAGGAGGAAATCTAAGAAACAAGCCACAAACAAGATTACAACAAAAGAAAACCTAGTGATCAACATCTCCAACAGAATACTGAATAAACCAGAAAAAGACACATTGCAAAAAGGACTTAGTTTCGTACCCACATACAGTACGTCACTTTTTGATACCAAGATCGAACTTTACAGGTTCATCAGGAAACTTAAACTTAAAGTCTTCTTCGAAGAATTGGAAACCCAAGAGAATCCTACCAACACCCCAGATTTTCAAGAGTTCAGGGCCAAAAGTGGATTCATACCACCCATTACAGTACCATTGATTGATATTTTTCAGAAACTCGTCACTAGAGACCTAAAACAAATTAGTTACAAAATTCCGCCACACAAGAATCTCAAACCCCACGAGATGAAACTCATCCAAGACCTCTATAGCGATAAGACCATAACCGTCCGCCCAGCTGACAAGGGAGGCGCCTTGGTCTTCATGAACACGTTTGATTATGATGAGGAATGCATGAGACAATTACAGACAGAACTATATATGTACCTCTGGATCATGACCCTACCATCTCCATTAAACAAAATCTGGAAACACTTCTGGATAAAGCTATGGAACTAGATTGGATAAACGAACACACTAGTAAATATCTCGACAACAACTATCCTTTTTATACATTACCAAAAATTCATAAAGATCCCATTAAACCTCCCGGAAGACCAATAGTCGCAGGTATGGACAGCATTAACCAACCTCTTGGAATCTACATTGACTTCTTTCTACAACCACTGATACAGGACACCCTTTACTTACATTCGTGATACTACTCATGTTTTGCAGAAGCTTAATACCACAACTTTTCAACAAGATCACTTGATGTTTACAATAGACGCGAAGAGCCTATACACATCTATAGCCCATAATCTTGGCATTGAATCTGTTGAATGGTTACTACTTCAGACATCTAACGTCCGAGCAAAAAAGGAATTCATATTGACCCTACTCCAATTCATCGCTGAGAATTCTTATTTTCAGTATGGCAACCAGTTTTTTCTTCAGATTTCGGGCACATCCATGGGTGCCATGATGGCACCCTCATATGTGAACAGCTTCATGTACAAGCTCGAGACTGATTACGTACTCAATAATCAGGATTGGAACAGGAATATTCACGTTTGGGTACGATACATTGACGACATTATTGGAATCTGGTCAGGCACTGAGACATCCTTCAATGTCTTTTTCACCAGCTATAACTATGACCTACTGTAAACACACATTTTGGTGACCAAACTGTATTCAAATGGAACCATGTATAAGATGAAAGAATTGTTACATACCGATATCTAAAGAGAACTGTACACCTACTGTTGAGAGAATTGGAGACCGTAGTTAAATAGGCATACAAACAGAGTTATTACAGAAAGACAGAGGTTCTGTCTACTATTGGTGTTGTAAATCTGGTTGGCCAGCATTACAAAATGTGAGAACTGTTTATAGTTGTATGTGGTTTAGAACTTTAAATATTGCCTGAGCGTTACAACATAGCATCAGGTTGCCTTGGCAACCGGGGAAACGCATTAGCTTTGATGTACATTCATGCATTGTTTGGGCAGCATGCACACTAGTGGCAATGAAAGTTATCATATCTACACAAGCGTATACCATTATCATGAAGTAGGACTGGAGCAGAGAGTCACGAATAGGCATCCCTTTTTTAAAATAAAACTATTTAGCAACACAACACGCCATGTTAGCCACGTAGGAAGTCTATAAAATAGATAAGTTCGTATGGTAACGGTGAAAACAACACCATTGCGCGCTCAAACACGCCGATGCTCGACAGCAGGTAAGAAGGCTACGGGGCAGAGGGATACTGAAAGTACAAAGAGGGGGAATTTGTAATTGAGCCGTCACTTTGTTTCATGCCTTTAGGTGCCTGACTGAACCAAGGCATTCAGCCACAAGCACGGTTAAGAAATAAGCACCATTGACCACGCGTTGCAAGGAAATGGCGTGGTGATGAGGTAAGCAGGATAGACACACAAACATTAGTATACGCATAGATGAACAAGGATCGATTTCTAAAATATGCTATTTGGACATTTCAGTGCAGATTGAAAACAATACAGTTATGGTGTGTATTCAGAAGACTACATTAAGGTCACATTGGATACATGGATTTTGATAAATGAGTGAACTAAAAAGCAATATTACTTTGCTGACGCTATGCATGTTGGTTATTTTTGTCTCCTTCCCGAATTTGCTGCAACAACTTTATTCCGTGAAATGATGGTATCTGGATATTTTATTACTTGATTTGCAAACAATTGCTTTTTGATGTTTTGACATGTGATTTTGAACAAAGTATATGGTGTATTAAAATAGAGGTTCGCCCTGAAGAAGGAGAATGTGTCTCCAAAATGCATTGGCAATAGAACCTTAAACTGATGTATAACAGATATGCTGATTCTGGTTTTCATAAGAGATGATTATGAAACAGATATAACAAATACACTGAGTTTGACCTACTAGAAACCTCTATTGAATATATTACGAACAAATAGCAACTAAGGTTATATAAAACAGATGAATGTATGGACATAGTGATAAAAACGACTAAACTCTAAATTTTGAGTAACGCTGAGGGGTACAGTCAGAGCGCGACTGATTAGCTCGGTTTTTTAACCCAGCGTTTTTTGTGTGCATTGACTTTTGGGGCCAGGTGTCCCTGGACCTCCTCTGTCAATCTGCTCCTTCACAACAAATTCAACCTTTGGAAACAACACATATGGAGAATGGTGTCCACCCTTTTGCATTGCTTATTATAATATGATGCCCGTTTCCTTTTTCCTAGCTTCAAATCAGCAGGAGACTAGGCCAGGATGTTCTAGCAGCACGGCAGCATTGAGACAGATGAAGATTGCACAGGTAAAGGAACTGGGCCAGTAATAACAGCTGGCAGTGATCGCTCGAGAAAGAATAGACCATGTTGTACCACCAACCTGCCAGACCAGCTGTCACCACACCTTTCAGGCATTTACATGTAGGAACATGAAAAAGATAAAAGTTGTGGGAACTACAAGTCTAGTTGACCCATATGGAGGCCATGCTTCTCTGTTGTGGCGAGAGTCTGGATGAGGCCTTCCAAAAGGGTAGCATTTTGTATTTCCCTTGTTCTAGTTTTTTCCATCTTTTCATATATTTTTTAAGTAATTAATTTGTGCAACCTTTATCTTTTTGCTTTTATTTTTTGTGTTGCTGTGAGATAACAGCTTTACATTTTTGTTTTCAATATATGTATTTTCACCCTTTTGAGGTATTTTCTAGGTTCTGCTCTCTTGTCCAATTCAGCGGGCCAATGTCAAACTGTTTGGGTTAATTTTGATAGGGTGTATGGCTGAAATATGGCCCACGTCACATGCTTGCTGGAGTGTACGGTTGGTGCATGTCGTTGTCTTTAGCCCCAGCTCTTCAAGTCTGACATTCTATTTCTGTCGCGAGTGACATTTTTCATTTCTCACAATGTCACTGAGTATATACTAAGTTACAGTCAATACTTACATTGGGGTGAAGTGCAATGCAAGTTAAAAAAAGAAATGATATAAAAGTGCAAATGTGTGGAATACAGCTATGATAAAAGAGTGGTGAAAAAAGCTCTGCTAGAGGAGGTTATACACTCGACCTCAGGTAGCTGTTCTTCTGTTGTTGTGATGTTTTGGGAAGGAAGTTAACGTATCCCACCACCCTAGGCGCTTTAGGGTGAGGCAAATCCCATATGGAAACCTGTGATGTGCCAGGGGTGTGTGGGATGTACTAAGTTATACTAAGAGACCCAGCACAGTCATTTATGCAAATTGTAGATGTTTAGACTTATGGCCTCATTACGACCCTGGCGGTAAGGGGTTTACGCCAGCGTTAGCTGCGCCGACCCCTTACCGCCAATTACGAGGTCCCTTAGCGCCATGGCGCTTTTAACACCTGCTTTTAGCAGGTGTTAAAATCCATGGCGCTAAGGGACCATGGAGTTAATTACGCCACCGTAATTTACGGTGGCGTAATTAACTTCTTCCCCACTCCCATTATGCCCTATGGGGCAAAAATGGGAATGGGGAAGGGTAAATGGGGATTGGGGACTTACCGCCCCCGCCAACCTCGGAATGGGGCGGTAAGTCCGCCAACCACCATGGCGTAAACGTAGTTTACGCCATGGTGGTAAAGTCACGGCCCAGGCGGTAACTTACCGCCTGGGTCGTAATGAGGCCCTTAGTGTGTGCATGTAAACAGGCACAATTTTGTAGGTATGGCAAAAACATAGGGCCTGCATGGCAGCTCGTTAGACACAGGCCACAAACCTGATGAACAAACCTGAATAGGCCCAAACGCTGATGAGAGAGAGACCTGCGCTGTTAATTTCCGCAGAAACCCTCCTTTGTTCCACAACTGTTGCCAATACGTTTTATCCAGAGCTGTATGTGTTATCACAACCAGGCCAGAGCAAGCCTCCCACCCCCAACCAACCAACTACAAGTTATAGCCTCTACAACTGTCCAAGTCCAAAGACCCCTAAATTCCAAGGTACCATCTGACGCGAGACCACTGACCAAAATCCAGACAACCATAAAAGATCTAATAGAATGGTCATCCTATCTGTACTTTACGATGGCATGAATTGTAGTGTGAGTTGCAGGGAGAGATAAATCATAGTTCAAAAGCAAGAGTGGAAGCCTTGGATGCCAGAAAACGCAACTGGGATGAGAGAAATGTGTGCGTGTGTCCTCGAACGTCTCCCTGTACTAGTCCATGATCATGCCAGGTGCCCTATGTAGTAATAAAGTAGCACTGTTAGAATAATATATTTTAATTGTCTTTTTTTTCGACCTTGGTTCCCTGTAGACGATGAACCCAGCTGACCCCACATGGTGATGTCAGACGGACGGGGCTGGGGCCAATAGCCCGGCATCCCCTATGGAGTAGGCTGACCATGCGTAGGGTCGCACCAACCAGCTGCGCAGGTTTTTACTGTATATCAATGACACTGTGCCCCTTTTTAAGTTCTTGCTTGCACCTTTTTGCTTAGAAAGTTCCAGAGCAGCAGAGTTCTTTGCTTGTACACCTGTATTTTGTGTAATTAAAACTTGTTATCCTTGCAAGAATCTCTTGGCCCTTTTCCCTAGTGCGTTGTATTTGTTCTAATGTGAGCCTTTAGGGGTGCACCTTCAATTGGTGACCCTGATGCGATCCCAGTGCCCCTCTACCTGCGGAGGTGTCCAGGCAGCTTCTCTGAAGGGCACGCGCCCACCTACAGTGACCAGTCCCAAAAACGCATATTCCCCAGTGACTGTGCAGGAGCCGTCTTGGCAGAATTCCTGTGTGCTCTTTGGAGCGGGGCACGGGTCCAAGGAGAGTGCAGGTCGGTGTTGTTGGAACCCTGTGACGGAGGAGTCCGGGTGAACACGCACATGTGAGTGTAGCCTTTCAAGTGATAACAAGTAGGGGACAGATGTAAGGGAGAGTACGAAGAGTGTGAATGAGCAGAGAGTGAAATTGTTGGTGTGTTGTGGGTGTGGTTTGTTTTATTTTTTGGTATTATTAATTTTTTAAGAAGAATATTAAGGAAACAAACATGGAATGATAGGGAGCTTCCCTTAGAGAGGGGAAAAGGTGGCACCACAAGCATCATATTACAGAGGAAAAAAGGAAATACATATGAGCCCTGCATAATTAGTGGGCTTGGGAATAGTAGTTATTTTTATTTTAGCTTGTTATTTTGGCTCGTTTGGTTTGTGTTTTATTGTGTAGGGAAACGGCCTGCGGAGGGTTTTTTTGTGATTATTGGTGAGTGTGTGTAGTGTGAAAGAAGGAGGGGCCGCAGAGATTGTATTTTTGACTTTTTGTGGGGAGGGACGAGATGACAGACTGACTTTTTGAAGAACAGCAGCAGCGTGTGCGGCACGTTTAAATAGGTGTAGAGATAGTGAGGCACACTGAATATTACAATGAGTGGAAAGACACCCATAGAATTGTTGGGAAGAACTCCCAGGTATGTCAGAGGGACACTGGAATTCCACACACTCTTGGAAGGCCCAACACCTTCCCCAGTATAAACAGAGGACTCAGTTAACGGCAAGTTCAAACTACGGTTTATTACGACAAAAACCAACAGGGATCACCACAGGAACAGGAGAAATACAAGCATGTCTCGTTCATTCTCGGCTTGAACCTGGTTTTCCTCTAGTGTGGCGTCAGTGCCACGTCACGACTTGGGCCTTTCTCCTAAAAACTTATCAGCCCTTCTAATAAGGTACTGACACCTTACTACCTATAGTGGACACTGTACATGTTATTCTACTGGCCCTCGCATGTCAGGTGGCTGGCCTGGTCCATCCCCAAATCACTATCTTTAACAATGTTGCAGTGTGGGGGTATTACCATTGGTTCTTGTCCATTGCTACCCACCCCTTGGATACTGAACTGTGGTTGGTTAGAGCTGATGTCCCCAGGCCTGGGATCTGCAAATATTCTCAGCTCCCTGTATACCTTTTCAAGGTAAGAAGAATGACTATGGGCCTCATTACACGGTAGGCTGAGGACCAAGATACTATTAGCACCTTGGTCCATGCCGGTAAAATACTGGCACCGCCTTGGTGGAAAGGGGAATTACCGCCCTATTCCAAGGTTGGCGGAGCGGTAATTCCCCCTTCCCCCATTGCCCTTCCCCATTCCCATTTTTGCCCCATAGGGCTCTATGGGAATGGGGAAGGTGCTAATTACGGTTCCGCAAATTGCGGTACCGTAATTAGCACCCTGGTCCCTTTGCGGGTTGGTTTTTAACACCTGCTAAACAGCAGGCGATAAAGTACCTACCCGCAGAGGGACCTCGTAGTAAGGATTAACAGTCACCGGTACCATTACCGGTGACCGTTACCCCTTACCGCCTTCCGTGTAATGAGGCCCTATGTGTCTGCATTGGAACTTGTGCGTACCATCTTAGTCTATGAGAGTGCTCTTTTGCTCGGTGCAACCCTTGTCTCAAATTGTAGCATATTTGTTGCAGTCTTCTGTCTGGCAGCCTGAGATTGGTTCTCTTTCCCAGCGCTGGTCGCTGTCCATTGTCTGCTTCGGCCGGATCACATGTTCAGAGACCCCGAATGAGAGCTGTGCAGCTCTGAATTATGAGGAAATATTCGTATTTACTGCAGCTGGTGCCTTTGTCACCTAGGGAATGGAATGCTATCCGTATCTTACGGCCTTGGCTGCTGGTCCTGTCTCACACGTCTTGCTCTCTGTCCAGCTTGAATTCAGTTCAGCTAGGCTCTTGCTGTAAATTTCCTAAACCATTATAGTACAGTTACTACAATATCCATGCTAAACTACATTCTCCATAGGTTAGTCACACTTGGTTCTGTCAGGTCCCATAGCTGCTACTGCAGTTCCATAGGGCTATTCGCATGTAAGCATCTGCAAGCTTTGCTCAGAATCTTTTGCTTATTGCTGTTTCTGCATTGCTGCATTTGGCTAGTGCCAAAAATAATAAAAAGCAATGACAGTATGTGTATGTGTCTGTCCACTACCTATAGAACTGTTTGCTTGTGTTATTCATGTATTTGGGTTCTTGTTTTTGTCCCGAAGTGCAAATGGAATCTATGCTTCATGTCTAAAGTGCCCTGAAACACTTGTGTATGGGCGCGATATATCAATATAAATGAAATATCAAATCGATGTTGTGGTGTCTCTAACAATGTCAGCAACATGGCTCTTTGGTGCTGTAATCGGGACTGTCAATTGAGGTGTCGTTGATTATCACCTGGGGCTCCTCATCCAGGCTGCAGAAAATTCATACTGCACCTGGTCTGTAGGGCTGGTTGAGGGCGTATGGCTGGTTTAGGGGATATCTTTTCGACATGCCGGTCAAGTGGCACAGCGAGTAGAGCGCTCGCTTTGACATCAGTGCAGAGTCTGCGAACGCAGGTTCGAATCCCGGCAGCGCCAAACTCAGCGTTTCATCCTTCCGAGGTCGATAAATGAGCACCACACACCGTGGGTAATAATAAGCAGCGCTCAGATACCTGAGGGTTCGTAGCGCTATATAAATGCCAAATTATTATTATTATACTTGTCAATTGTTGGACCACTGGAAATCAGTCCGAAATAGAATGGGTGATTGCCGTGTTTCCTGGCCTTCTTCCGTGTCATGAATTTCATAGGAGGGAGTAGCGGGGGGTTGGCTTCCTCATCCCTCTTCAGTGTACATATAAGGCCCTGCTATTGCAATGGAAAATAATTGAGAAATACCAAAAAAACAGTAGGTGCCAGAGACAAGAGGAGGCGGGATGCCCCTCTCATGGCCAGAGCATGGATCCCATAACAAGGGAATCCTAGAACACATGTCCACATTTTTAATAGGTAAGTATAAGGGAAAACAGCTACAAAAAAGGAAATAGATATTCGATCTGTGGAAAATGTTCGAAGACACAGAAGATCTTGGGGCAGGAAAAGCGCAATGTGAAAGAACTGATGACTGTACAAGAAAGGAAGGCAGGGCACCAGCAGAGCATGGGGGAATATATTCATTGATAGCTCGCCCCACAGGCGGTTACACCAATCCGAGCAATATGTCTATTGAAGCGACAGCCCCACCACCCCTGTATATGTCCCCTCTGGAAGTACCAGTGCATGGAGATATCAATAAAAGAGACCTAGAAGTGGCACTGGCAGCGGTGCAAACAGAATTTAATAGATTGCGAGCAACACAGGTTGAAGTAAAGACTGATAAGCTAGCAGAGCAAGGGTCCGATGGGTGGGGGGCAGGAGATTCTTTGTTCAGGGTAGATAACACAGCTATAAAAAGCATGCACTTAGAGCAGGAAGGGGAAGGAGATGAGAGGGCAGACCGCTTAGGGTATGAGAATGTTGAGTCCCGTCCGGGAGGGGCGGATGTGTGGAATACATTTGATGAGTATTAGGATGATGAGGATGAGGAGGCAAACAATCACCTGAGCAAACACCTCAGGTGTAGAGTTTGTGGGAGGGCAGGTTAAGGAGCAGGTTTTGCCAGATGGCAGTAGCAAGGAAGAGAGGAAGTGGGAAAAGGACTGATGGGGTAGGCCAAGGATGCAGATGCCCCTTATACATAAGGGTACCAGCAGACTGCGGTACGTGCCATGGGCACAGATGGATAAAAACTATTTGATACAGGCCCTCCTGCCCCTTACGGAAGGTGCGGGCGAGTGGATTTATGCATTTGAAAAACAGAGCCCTGGGCTACCCCAGGCGGTCAGCGACATAAAGAGTTTATTGGTAGCCACGATTGGAGATCAGGCTGGGGAGTTGTGGGTGAAAGCGGGGTACCCGGGAGTGACTCTGGGGAATGATGCACATGATGGACCATCATTTGACAAGGTTCAAGCAAAGGTATGGGACGCGACACGGCAGGCATTTCCTTACACACCCGATTTACCGTCTATCATGGAATGTGCTATGGGCGATGATGAAGACCCTGCCCAATTCATTCTTAAGGTTCAGGAGATGTGGAGAGCGGAGACGGGTAATTCATGGGATCAATCAATAGCCTTTTTCTTCTTCATTGTTAAAAAGGGGGAAGAGGTGCAAAAGACACTAGACAAAATTGTGGATGTTGAAACAAAGGGGTGGCCTGAAATACAGAGCATAATAGTACACCGCTGCAGAAGAATCATGGAGTGTGAAAAGGAAACAGCTCGGAGGTGGCAGCCATAGGAAGCAAAACTAGTACAAAATAAACAAGCTAAGGTCTCTCTGGAGGCATCAGTATCGATTCCAGCACAGACAGAAGTGACAAGGTACAGCCTGAATTTTGCAAACACTAGAATTGCTGCAGTGTGGTCGGGAGGAGGACAAGGACAGTGGGGCATTATTACACAGTACCCCAGCCCACAATGGCAAGGAAGACAGCAGCGAGGAAGAGGTGAGTTCAGAGGGTCGAACGCAGGGGGAGTTGCAGGAATGGGACCTAGAGTGGAAGGAATGGGCCTTTTCAATGTTGGATCTGTGGAAAGTGGGGAAATATTTCAAGGGAATGTAGGAGCAGACAGGGGGTGGGGCACAGTTACGGTCAACAGAAATATGGTCCCCCACCTCAGGGTCCTCCCCAAGGGCCAATGCCTAGAATTACCGCCATAACCCATGAAATAAACAAGGCAAACACACAGTTGCCCCTGAAAATCCCAAGCCTACCATTGCAGCAGCAGCAACAACAAGTGATGCAACAATATGTACCCCAGAACACTTTCCAACAGGCAGGTGGCACATACCCATTCAATGGAATGCCGAATGGTACGGTCACCCCTTTTCTAGGTGCAGCCATAGTGGGGGGAAATCCCTTAGAGCGCATAGAGAACTCTTGCATATCTGGTCCTATCAATGACCCTTAACCCTGAAGAGGAAGCCTTGGTGGGGACAGAGATAGGAAACAAGCAATTCATTTTTATGGTTGATTTGGGAGTTGAGGAATCAGGTATTCGGTGAAGGGGACTTCCCAATATCTGGCAAAACTCTCGACATGCAGGGATTCTCTGGGGCTATTTCTATGGTTTCATACACTAGCGATTTGGATGTAAAAGTAGGGGGAGGATGGTGCACACTCGCCTATTGTACTCTGAGAGTTCCCCTGTCAACTTATTTGGCAAAGATCTGCTAAGTAAGTTGAACATGGCAATCTCATTTACTAATCACAGCATTGTCTGCGCCATGCCAGGGATGTGCGCAGTCAGAGTGATAGTGATTATACACGCAATGGCAGGTTAGATGGTGGTCCGAGGAATACCTGTAGATCCAGACATGTTTATTTACTGCATAAAAGTACTTGTGCAGTCAGTGAGACAAATTTCCAAGGGCTGTTGGAGAGTGCCAACGGATATCCTTTTTTGCCCTGTAATGTCCCTGAAAAGACTGGAGGGGGGTATCTGTACTCCTGCCCTCTATATGGCAGAGTAGAAGCACAGAGCACCCCAGCCAAGATCATATATTTGGTAAATGTGGGCAAGTAATCAAGGCTTAAGCTCTCAGGAAGTGATGCAGGCTGGTTTTTAAGTACAGTGTAGTCCCCAAGCACCCACAAAGGTATGTCCACACACTATGTTTGTGAAATCACAGTTCTTTATATAAATACGGCTTTGATTATGTACACATACAATCAACAATAGACATAGGAGGAAAACAAGGGGTTAAACAATGGGCAGAATACTTTGTCTTGTTACCTAGACACGGTTCTGTCTGAGGATACCCCCACCTGAGCAACGTGTAAATAATATAATAAACAAGCCCAGTCCATATATTGTTCATCAGAGTCTTATTTCCCTCTACAAATGTTCCACTACCCCGATGTACCAGATGGTTAAGCAGAATTCAACCTTGGGTCGTTGACAGATCCTTTAAGGCAGGAGCCACGGATCGTCGAGATCCCTCAAAGAAAAGGGTGAACAATGGCATCCAGGCAGCAGCTTCGGTCAAGGCGGTGCTCGTCGACGATCGGTCATGGACATCCTGTGAAGATGAGGTGTGCGGTGCACTTCGGCGATGATAGTTAATTGCCGCGAAGAGTCAATGAAGAACTTTGACCCAGCAAGGGCGTTGGTTTGTCAGCATCTTTGTGGTCTTCGGGGGAAGGGAAACCCATTGGCAGATTCTCCTTGGTTCGTCAGCGACCTGGACTTTCTCCGGCAGGACAAAGCAGTCGACGATGATGAGCAATGGAGTCCTTGATTCAAAGTGTTCTTAGGCAATGGAGTGTTGCTGCTCCGGTCATTGGTGGCACGGTGTCAAGCTGTCCCCGCTTCTGGGCAACATGGCTTCGATTGGGCCTCCAGCGGTGAAGGCGCTCCTCCGAACCCTGGTCGACGGTAATGGATTTCGATGTCCTCGATGTTCGGGTGCTTCTCTTCAGTTTCCTCGGCGGACCCCCGTCTCCGGTCGACAGTCTTTAAAAGGCTCGCTTCCAGGGCACTTCGGCAAAGGTTAGCGGTCTGCACGATGTTCCCTCATAGCGCGGTAAGAGGTCTCCTAGCCAGGTCCTCTCTTGGACCAGTCCTCGATGGTACAGCAGCTTTCAGATTGCGTCAAAGGGAAACAGCAGTTAACCTTCTTCTTCCGACTCAGCTTCGAGATCAAGCATCAAGTTTCCACTTCTGCTTCTGAAAGATTTCTATCAGTGAGAGGTCCCCAGATATACTGTTTGGTCTCTCATTCACTCTGCCAGGTCACACTCAGGCAACCAATCTTACAGAACAGCATTCAGGCAGGCAGCCAATCAGGCTCACAGTGCATTCAGTCCTTTCTTCTCCCTCCAGACACTCACAACAAGGAATGTGCACTGTGACAAGCACCCAGCCATTCAGCACTTCACACTGCATTCATACCAGTTTCGGGCAGGGCTGTCTCAGTCTTTGTGTCACATACCAGAAACCAGACACTGATAACATGAAATGCATATTGGTCACACACTCCATTCACCCAGGTCCCACCCCAAGGGTGTACCCACAACATACAGTCATTGGAAAGGCTCCAAACAGTTTGGCCTGGACTTCCCCACAGTACCATATATGGAACCTCCACCCAACAGACAGTGAGGGGAAAGGACAGAGTCAGGGCTTCCCAGGACTTTGGGAAAACAGGGTAACAGGCAGTAGAAAGCAAGAGGCCACAGGGGCCATCTTGTCTTCTATCAGGAATCAACTGATTCTAATGGCAGGGCCTGGGTATCCCAAAATGGAGGATACTCAGAACACCTGTCAAATTCAGCATGGACCTGTCACCAGCCCATACCATGCTCTGTGGGCCACATACAGGTGCCCAAAAACATACACTACGGGTAGAGGGTTGCACCTCCACCCATGGGTGCCATAAGGGTATCCCTAGGGACTTTACACCAAACCAAAAAGAGGAAGAGCTACACTGCCAGGAGACCCACATGGACTCCTGTGCAGAAAATAATACAGAACACACATGATTAAAGGACTATACGACAAGGACATGGAGGGCCTGTCCCTCCAATGCATTCCAGCATCACAGACCCCAAAATTGGTGGTAGTACAATTTTGTCCCTAGACCTACAAGGGTTGGTGATATCTGCAAAAAGAGTAGTTGTGCTAAGAACAGACTGGCAAGGGTGCAAATTGCGTACAGTGCTTTGCATCGATCCCACCATACCCCTCAAGGAGGTAACAGATTCAGAGCTTTTCAAAAACAATGACAGTGATGGAGAGATAATCGTAGAAATGTGTATCCCCTGTGAGATCATGGTGCAGTGCAGAAGCATGCAGTGCCCCCTGATGGCCATTTAGGTGCCACCTCCCTTCATTGAGGCAGTCTTGGAGTATGCGCCCGCACAGTTGTGGACCACCAATCTACATGATGTTAGTCTTTTATAAAAAGTGACCCCATTACACATTACACTGAAGGCTGGAGCAGTAATACCTTGGGTGTAACAGTACTCACTATCAAGAGAGGCAGAGGAGGGAATAAAGGACACTCAATCAATCAAGGGATAATAGTGCCGTCCACCTCATCATGCAATACATCAATCTACCCTGTCAAAAAGGCCACGGGGCAATTGGAGAGTGATCCAAGTTTTACGCCCCCTAAAAGATTTGGTACAGAAAGAATTTCCTGTGGTTTCAAACCCACCCACCATTTTATGTAGTACCCCCAGAGAAGCAACATACTTTACATTGGTAGATTTAAAGAACAACTTCCTTTTGATACCCTTTCATGCTCACAGTTCCTCACCACCTTTACCCATGGCAGAAAGCGCTACAAACACACTTGTTTTCCCCTAGGGTACTGCAAAATCCCAAGCATCTTAAACAGGATACTACTCTGACTTAGGTAACATCCAAGTGCCCAGCACGGTCATCCAGTACGTGTACAAGATCCTTGTGTGTGCCAAAGAGACCCTATCACTCTTTTACAAGTTTTGGCCCGCAACGGGTTCAAGGATAACTAGGCCAGACTCCAGTATTGCCAGCAGGAAGTGCTGTACTTGGGTAAATTAATATCAGGAAACGGCAAAAGAATAATAATAGCAGACAGAGCTGCCCAGATCTGTCACAGTGAAGGACATGCAATTCTTAGGGTTGTGCAATTACTGCAGAGCTTGGATTCTAGACTATGCAGCATACACAAGACCACTCCTGCAGGGCCTCAAAGAAGCACAGAAGGCAATCACAAACTCGAATGGACAGCAGACATGATATAGAATTTCAATGATTTGAAGGAAGTAATATCCACAGCACCAGTTCCCACCACCCTAGACTACACCTGGGAATTTTACATATTCTCACGTTCAAACAGCAAACTTATGACTGCCGCTCTAACCCAAAAAAAGTACTGGCCTTTTACAGTGGGACCCTCGACTGAGTGATGCAGGTTCAAATCATGTGTGAACAGGCACTTGCTGCAACTGTGTTTGCAATAGAAACAAAAAAGAATTCCACAGTCTGAATGGGGTTCTCAGTCACTTTGTACATGGAGCATTCACTATTCACCATTTTAGAAAGGTCAAAATCTATCATAACAACACAGAAAGCATTGGCATACAAGATTATCCTATTGAGCGCAAACATTCGTGTTGTGTGATGCAAAATGGTAAACCCTGCCACGTTTCTCACAGAAGTATGTACAGATGAAGATTTAGAAATAAATGACTATGCCACATCTGAAGGGGAGGAGGATGACATTCCTAAAGCAAGAGATGGCCCATTGGAGGATGGGGAGGTGATTTTTGATGATGGTTCTGCAACAATTGATCAATAGACAGGACAAAGTAATACGGGCACAGCAGTAGTGCACCTCGAAGGAGGTGAATACGAAACACTAGTGATGAAAAGACTACCCATGCATTACTCAGCCCAAGCAGCAGAGCTTGTGGCACTCATTGAATCGCTACATGTATCACAAGGTTGCCACGTGACCATCTATTCGGATTTTCCATACGTCACCAAAATAGTGCAGGACGGGTTGTCATGATGGAAGAGGAGGGGTTTCTGGAGAGCACTCGGCTCCCCAGTACAACATGCCGCACTCCTAGATACATTAGTTTACGCATTGTCACAACCCTCTGTAGTGGCGGTCATCAAATGCGCTTCCCATACAAATAACAGAGATGGAATTTCATTGGGAAATGCAGCAGGGGATGTTGTGGGCAAAATGGCGGCCTATCTTCCTGTCCTATAATTTCTGAGTATGTCCTGATGACACCAACACACGATCATCAAGACATTCTGGGCCCGATTCATAGAATCCAGCGCAGAAACAGCGCAAACCAGCAAATGCGTGGCACGCATATTCATGGATTTCCCAAGGCATGAATAGCCGTGGCGCAATGAACACCAAGCTGCGCCAGTAACGCCCCCAACACGGCCCCCGTGTGCAGGAAAAAGCCAGTGAAATGCCCAATACGGTGCAAGGCCCCGTGCCATTTATGGGCCAGCACACAACCCCCCTCCATCGTATTTGCGTGAAAAATCGGAGCGTACCCCGCTCGCACCAGCCAAATTGCATGGCAAGGCCCACGCGTACCTCACCTGCACCCCAGCAAAATCACATACCCCGCTCGCAACAGCCAAATCATGTGGAAAGGCTCGCACATACCTCGCGATACACGCACAACTCCTCTGGAAGCAGATGCCTTCCCACGGGACAGCCAGACCCCAGAAGATGGGACCCCCCCATCACCCGTCACCATAACCCACATGCAGGCCACATGGGACCATACCCTGCAGGCAGCCCACACCAAATGGGACCCCCCATCACCTGTGGCCATACCCCACATGCAGGCCACATGGGACCATACCCCGCAGGCAGCCCACACCACATGGGACCCCCCATCACTTGTGACCATACCCCGCAGGCATCCCACACCACATGGGACCCCCCATCCCCTTTGACCATACCGTGTATGCTGGCCACATGGGGCCATAACCCGCAGGCAGTCCACACAGCAAGGGACCCCCCATCACCTGTGACCATACAGCGCATGCAGGCCACATGGGACCATGCCCCACTGGCAGCCCACATCACATTGGACCCCCCAATCACCCATGATCATACCCCGCAGGCAGCCCACATGGGTCCCCCCATCACCTGTGACCACATCCCGCAGGCAGCCCATACCACATGGGATTCCCCACCACCCGTGACCGTACCCCGCATGCAGGCCACATGGGACCATACCCGCAGGCTGCCCACACCACATGGGACCCCCGTCACCTGTGAACATACCCCACAGGCAGCCCACACCACATGGGATTCCCTGCCACCCGTGACCGTACCCTGCATGCAGGCCACATGGGACCGTAGCCTGGAGGCAGCCCACACCACATGGGATCCCCCCATCACCTGTGACCATACCCCACATGCAGGCCACATGGGACCATACCCCACAGGCAGCCCATACCACATGGGACCCCGCATCACCTGTGACCATACCCCGCATGTAGGCCCCGACTCATGTTCCCCCAACCCACCAGTGACGGCAACCTGCAGGCAGGCCCTGACTCATGTCCCCCAACCCCACCAGTGACAGCAACCTGCAGGCAGGCCCCAAATCATGTCTCCCACCCCCACCACTGACGGCAACCTGCAGGCAGGCCCCGATTCATGTCCCCCAGGCCCCCAACACATTGGCCTAACATGCAATCATGTAGCATATGTCCACTAAAATGCCACCACACGGTGCACCCCCACGGTGCACCCCACCACCCATCCATTGGTCCTTCTCCCCAGTACATGCCCCATGGCATGGGAATCACCAAATCACACATGCATGCATGTTTGCATACACATGAACTACATACCTGAGCAGCAGGGACATGTAACAGAGTCAAGGAAGAGTGAAACATGCACCAAACCATTGAGAGCAGACCCCACTTGGATTGAAATAATAGAAATGTATTAATGAACATTGATAAAAGTCAGACTCAGTAAAATTATACCAGCAACAACATCATGAATCAAATCCCACATTTTTTTAAAAATTAAAACAATAAACAATGGAATGGAAAAATTAAGAACTCCATAAATGTGGTCCATATCCATTTATGTCTCTCAAATTGCAAACAAAAATCATATGAAAACCATTCCTTCATGGTGAAAAAATAAGCTTAAAAAAATCAAAAATCCAACTATATACAAAGATCCAGTGTGCATGATCCCAAAACACCAAAGAACATCCCTAAGTACTCCATGAAGAAATAACAATGTACAAGATGTGGAGCAAAGTCCACGAACTCCAAAAAAAAGTGAATAAACAAATGAAACATACTCCTAAATAACTATATAAAAAAGGCAGCGGGCTAGTACTACGAATCACCATTTCCCCCCCAAGTGTTTCAGCCAGGGCATCATCGAACTCTGTGTCAATTTCTCTGAGGTGGGCCTGTGCTCTCCCCTCGAGGGCCTGCAGGGACTGCATCGTGCTCATCTCAAACTCTGTGCGAGACTCCTCGAAGAACTCGGCCCGCCTCTCCGGCCGTCACAGGGTGTTCTCCACCCTGGCGATGGTGAGTAGTGCCCCCTGTACCCGCTGCCACTCTACTCTGATCTGCTGGCCTATTTGCACCAACACGGAAGAGATCTTTGTGGCAAGGTCCACGTTTCCCTCCTGCCCGATGGCCGATACTTGCCCCTCTGATGTTTAGAGCCCCGAGTCATGTTGCCTCCTATGTTGAGCCTGCTGCTGCTGAAAAGCATGGTGACTGCACCTCCGGGATAGCCCCAGGATGATGACAACCCCCGGGGCTGTCGTACATGTGCCCTGCTGCATGTTGCCTGCTCCTCCACTATTGCCACATGTCAAGTCGCCGGATGGATCTCTGTTGTGACCACCTCTGCTGATCCTCCGTCGACTCCCGATCCTGGCAGGGATGTGGTCTCCACCAGACTGGCCGCCAGGTTGGGACAGGTACACAGGGGGCCCGGGTGGTATCTGGGCTGGAAGATGGCAGGGAGGACGAATGGCGTACATAGGAGGAAGAGGAGGAGGGGGTTGCCGCAGTGGTCAGCACACGAGGAAATTTGTGAACAGGAATGGAGCTAGCCAGTTAATGAGGCGACAGACCTCATCGTGATGATGTCCAAGGCCCCGATTGGAAGCCTGCACATCATCACAAATGCTGGCTGTATGCCTCGCAATACCGGCAAGAAACGGTTCCACCCTGTCATGAATTGCCTCATCCCCAGTAAGTGGAAGATTCGTTTATGTGGATACATCCACCACCTGCGGATGGGTACAGCATGGGGCATGCCCGTAGGTGCATACTGCTGCATTGCAGTACCTGGGACATGATTAGGCACAGGCCCCTCCATGGCAACCTGCAATGCCTCCGGCCTCTGACCCTGGACTGCAGCAGTCACACCTACATCATCACCCTGCTGTGCCCCATGGGCTGGTCTGATGTGGCCTCCTCCTCTTCCTCCACTACCACCAACCTGGATGGCTCCCCACTGTCTTCTGCATCGGATTGCCCCTGTGTGGCCTCACCTGTCCCTTCCACTGCTGAAGAGCCCACGACCAACTTCACCCTCTTGGGCCTAGCCTCAGCAGCTGCAGCTGTTGACTCAGACGCACCACCAGTATCCCACAAGATGGAGGATGACTGGGTCTTGCGTATATGCCTGGTGGATGCATCCCTGCTGCTGGGCTCACAGCGCCTTCTCCGCCCTCTTATTCCATTGTTGCTGTGGATAGGGAAACAGAACACATACATCAGGGTACTGGACATATGTGTGTTTGGCACAATGCAAAAGTACATAATTGCCACTGTCAAAGGTCACAACCATCATCACCGTCCACTAAACACAGGGAAGTGCCATTCACACACATGCAAAATCATGTCTGTCATTCACACCAGACATTCACATCCTTGGACAAGGCACTGCCAGCACATCCAAATTGTGCATGCACCTCACACTCATCATGGCACATATACATCTCACTCACACACATCACATGACAGTCATGAAGCAGGCCATGGATCCATCACGTCAGAGAGCACTTGCAGTGAAATCGGCAGAAAGAGGTAATCACACATGAAAAAGCGAAGAGTCAAAGACATCCTGGAGTGTTGGCAACTCACACACTCACTTCTCATACACATGCACATGTACAACATGCATGTCCATGATGTTGCCAAATGCACATGTGTCACATCTCTGGCATGACACAATCCACACACAGGGAAGCAAACATGTGCTCATTGTGACATACATGCGCGCATCAGGCGCGCGCATCAGGCATTTCCACACAGACACCATTGATGTTGCACATGCATCAATGAACTCACATGCAGCTGTGTCTGGGACATGCACATGGATGTCTGTACAATAGGCATGCCAAACATAAGAGCAGGGTGCACACACCAACCACACGTCTACATGCACATGCACTATGGTGGACAAGAACACATGGACACTTACCAGTCGACTCTGGATGGAGCTCCAACTCCAAGACCTGGGGGTACAGCGCTGGGTCGATGCGCTCCAGGACCCTCTTTTCATCGATGGTCAACTGGCCCGGTGCCCCAGGCTTGAGGAGGCGCCGGGCCTTGTTGAAGGTCCTGGACCTGTAGTCCTCCCAACGCTTATGAACATGTCAGTATTTGCGGGGTGCCACCCCCTCCACGTAGATGGCACCCACAATGTCCACACAGATCTTCCTCCGTCCTTCCTTGCCGACTTGCAATGGACTCAGCACTTGTGGAAACAGCGCATTAGCGTGTATTCAGAGGAAAGACCCTAAGCGTGTAAGTTACATGACACATGCTAGAGGTTGGGCGTTGCCATTCAGTATCGGGTTAAAAGTCTGTGTAGGACAACAGTGCACTGTACATGCTTTTCGTGGGGACAGACGCGTGAACTTTAAATTTTTGTGGGTTCGCACGTGAATACTTCACTACTTTGGTAGTGCGTACTTCTTGTTTTGGTGGGGGAGTTGCCTACGAGGTGGATAGTGAGTCACGCACGCATTTTTCATACTGTGGTTGCCCCTGTATGTCACGTTCCCAATTTTCGAGGTCATAGTAGCCTACGTGTTCCTCAAGTATGCATTTTTTGTGTTGCTGGGTGTCACAGCGTACTGTGTGACGTGTTATCATCACACGTTGTCTACCGAGGGGTCGCGTACATGTTTTCTTTTTTTTGGGGTGCCTGAGCGTTGTGTGACCCATCCATTTTCCACCAGGGGTCACACTGAGCCTTGCTGGGGCACACTGGTATGTTTAACATCACGTACCCTGCCCACTCACTCCAATTGCCCAGGTCAATTGTCAGCTGCACCTCCCATTGCACTATTCCATCTGTGCCATGACTGGGAGGGAAAAAAGTGGGAAGGGAGGCAAAGGTGGCCGAGGCGGCTGAGGTGCTGGAGCTGACAGATGTAGCCAAGGGGGCTGAGGTGCTCGGGCTGGCAGAGGTAGCCAACAGGGCCGAGGTGCTGGAGCTGGCAGAGGTGGCCGAGGGATCCGGGGTTCCCAGGTCCATGCAGGAAGGGACATGCCCCCTCTCATCAGGGTCCGGTAGCTGCAGGGGCAGCTGCAACGCTGGCCACCCAGGCTCAGGGTCCTCCTGCCATGCCTGTAGCGGTCCGGGGCCTGGCCCAGGGAGACAAAGGGATACGTGTCCATGACCTAAAGGGCAAGAGGCGTGTGATGCAGGGACCTGCCACCAGCGCCAGCGAACCTGGGCCAGCAATTCCATCTGCTGGCCTGACCAGCCTGGGTCTAGTACCTGCAGGGGCCACCCAGGGTCAGGGTCCTCCTGCCATGCCTGTAGTAGTCTGGGCCCCAGCCCAGGGAGAACAAGGGCACATGTCCATGTCTCAAAGGGCAAGAGGGATGTGTTGCAGGGACCTGCCACCAGCACACAGGTACACATGCCTGCAGGCCCACCTCCACTCACAGCATCAGTGGCTGATGCCTCAGCCGCAGCCAACAGTGCTCCAGCCCCTACTGACCCAAGTGGCCCCAGCCACAGAGGGACTGCACAACCCTGCTGGAAGGGTAAGAGGGCAGTAGGCAAACAGGCTCAGTCCCGAGGCACAGCACAGGGGACTCATACAGTGAGGAAGAGGGGCTTCAGTGATGCAGAGATCCAGATCCTCTTGGACTACATGCAGGAACACGAGGCTGACATGCTTGTGCGGGCAGGTAGCACACATACGCACGCCCAGCGTATGGCCCACTGGCAGTGTGTCGCCGATCGCATCAGTGCATTGGGCATTGAGAGGCGCACAGCATCTGATTCAACAAAGCATTGGAATGACCTCGGGCGCAGAGCCGCAGATAAACTGAGTGCCAACTACACCTCCACTCTGGTGGAGGTGGACCAGCAGTGGAGGAGGAGGTACCCACTCCACATGAGGACATCGCTAGTCAGATGGTTGATGCAGACCAGATGCAAAGGCGTGTCCTTAGGGACCTAACAAATTATGAGGCAATGTCTGGTGAGTGGTGATGGGTGTGTGTCAAGGACATGTGTATGTTGGCGTCTTGGCCATGTGTTGATTGCCTGGCAGTTCTGAATGCATTCACATGTCTACCATGGGTGTACCATGTCATGGTGGTCTGACACGTACTTGTTGTCCTGCAGCCTACACATGCACGATGTGCTGCAACCCCTGACATTGACATCTGCACACGTGCTCAATCCTTCAGTTAGACCCTCTGTCCGGGACCTCTGGGCCTTCTTCCTGATCAAACCTGTGATGTCTAATGGGCTGTGACCATATGCCACTCAACATTGTCCCTCTCTCTGCTCATCACTGATGTCTCTGAATGTTCATCCTGCCAGCGGAACCTCTGCTGGGGTGTTCTCCCTTTCCCCACCTCCCCACGGCAGTCCACAGTCTCCAGGGGACTGGTCATACATGTGGTGTGGTACTGCAAAGTCCTCTATCAAAATATATGTGCTCCTACTCACTGTGCTCGCCAGCTCTTCCTGAGTTGTTCTTTTGGCTTGGGGGCAGGTGTTGTATCTCCATTGGACTGTGATATTGTCATTGGGTCACAGAGGGTACGACTATTGATGTCCTTCACGGTGCAATGTCCACAGGGACATTTGGGAGCTGTGGGCACAGTTACTTTGAATCCATCTTCCGCACTGGCTTACCTATCATGGACTGTGATCATGCCTTCACTGTTCACTCGGGGTCAAGAACTTCTCACATTGCAATGAGTTGGTGGTGAGGGTCTCTCTTTGGCAGTGGCCTCCCTCTGGTATGGGCTCCGTGCCTGAATAGGACTGGAGGTGATCCTTATCCAGGTCAGGTCAACTGAGCCGACAGTTTTACATGTGCACTGCATCCACACCATACCCTACACTCGGGGGAGGTTGGACGTACACCTACAACCCTCTTCACGCTATTGACACATGTTGCATACACTTCCACTTGGCCGCTACATTCCCATGGGTTGTCAGTATGTTGTGTTTGGCTGCTACATTCCCATGGGTTGTCAGTATGTTGTGTTTGATTAGTGTGACGTTCACCTGTGGTGCACGGGCCACTACCACTTACATCCACTGGGATAACCTCCAACGTGCATTTTGACTTGACTGGTGTCGATGTGACATGGACTCATGGGACGTGTGTGCACGTGTGTGCCCACATTCAACATTTCACTACAGCCTTGCATCTTGGCAAATTGTGGGACTTGTGTGTATGGAGTTTTTGAGTTACATGTCATGTCACATCCCTCATTCATAGCTCTGTGACAGTGGTATGCATGTCACATTTTATGCATTTAGCAGATCAAGGCATGGCTATGCTACGTGGCATATGTGTGTCGACATCATGTATGTTGGTGTCTGGACTTGCCATTCAGGTGCTCCATGGTTGGAGCAGGTGCTGGGCACCATGCACCAAATGTCTTTTTGCCTTTCCCACACATGTCCATGTCTTCTTTCATGCTGTCCATCACTTGCATTGATACTGCGTACATGTGTGAGATTGTGACAGGACAGGTTGATGTCTTGCATGTCGACATTGTGGTGGCTATGTGTATGGTCTATGCTGTTTCCATGACTAATCATGTGTGTTTCTGTCTATGTGCAGGTGATGAGGCACTGGAGGCAGAGGATGCGGTGGGGACGTACAGGATACTGGGCCACGACCAACCACCAGTGGAGGACATGGGGTGGTAGCCCATGAGAATCCACTGCTTTTGCAAGCCATTCTAGACGTGACTCCATCTGAGTCAGCCTCTGAGGAAGCCTATGTCTCCGGTGGTGAGACAGACATGGATGCTTCTGTGATGTCGCAGATGAGTGCATGGATTGTGGATATTGTTGCATCCCAAGCGTCTGAAGGGGGGGAAACCCCTCACAGGGCCAGTCAGTGTTGGTGTGTCCATTTGTGGTGGTTATGGCTGCAGGGCCACGCTCCACAGTCTTGACTCCTGGGCCTGGGCCAGCTGATCAAGGGAGGGATGCAGTCCTGCAGCCACAGGCAGCACCATAAAATGAAGGGCCAGGACCCCTTGCCCAGGGCAGGCATGGGGTTTGCCAATGCGGTGGCCGTGCATTGACTGGCTTTACTGTGTGGGAGCAGTCCATGTATGCTGTTGCACGACAACTGGCTGCTTCACAGGAGATGTTGGCTCAGGGCATGGATAGGGTGTCCAATTTCATGATCCTCCTGGCTAGACAGGTGGAGCACCAGCAGCAGGCATTGCAGTCCACATGCCACTCACACAGGCTGAACATGCTGTCCAGCAACAGGAGCCGACGGGCGGACCTGATGGATCTGTGCACCACCTTGGCTGCAGAGGTTCGAGCCCACAAGGAAGCCCTGGGGACTGACTATAGGTCCCTCAAGCCAAGACTGGCTGCACTCAAGGCATCCTCCAGCAGTTGAGCGGTCTGATCAGCAGTTGCAACTGATGACTAGTGCCATCACGGAGGAACTGCGTGCATCCCGTGAGGTGTTGCATGCAGACCTCCGAGCCATCAGGTTGCAGATGCAGGCATCTAAGTCCCGCATGGCCACTGCCATCGAGGACCAGACAAGGGCTATATGTGGTGTACCTCCCTTGCCACTTCCACATTCTGATGCACCACCAGATGATGGCGACTGCAGCGACAGGTCTCCTGATCCCTGATAGCCATGCGGCCCATTAACCCATGGAGGTTTTTTTCACACATCATCAACACATGTGGGTGTTGGTGTGCACCCTGCATTTCCTCCCTCCCGGGTGGACCCCCCCCAAGTCCCACATGGGCAAATTTGATTTTTCTCTTTTCTCTTTTTTTTCTTTTTGTTTCTATTGTGTATTTATCTGACAGTGTGTTGCTTTTCGTGGCATCCCAAAGCATCCACTGTGGTTTCCAGCTGGACCCATGCAGGCTTGTCTCTTGTCTCATGTTGGTACCCTCCTTGTTTGTGCCTTGGGTTCAGACACATGTGTGCCTCCTACTTCCCCTTTCCCTGAGCTTGCAAGGAGTGCATAGTGTGAAAGTAACTTACACATTGGCAATGGGCTCTTAAATCCAAAATGTGTATACACCCCTAGTGGGAATCATGACTGTTTGTCCCTTTTGGTTTGTGCATTTAGTCCCATACTTTGTTGTTGTGGGAACTTCATTTATTTGCTTGTCTGTCTTCATTGATGTTGGCCTTACGGCTGTATGCAATTTGATGATCCCTTTGGTTGTCTGGGAAACACATATGTCCAAGGGTGACATGAGCAAGTCGCTGCACATTGTAGCACGAGTGCAGTTATCTCTGGTCACGGGAGGAGGGCTTCACTATTGGGTGCTTTGTGTCTGGTATGTTGTACTGGCTAATTGCTGTTCCTGTGTACATTGTTGGGTTTAGTTGACATGGTGGGTTGATTCATGGACTTGGTCCGTTGATTGTTGATCACTTTGTGACAGTGTTGTTATGTGTTGGCCATTTGTTTCTCTGCTTGAGAATTGCATGCCGTCGAATTTTGTGTGGGACAGGTGACATGAATCTTGTGGGGGCTTGGGTAACATACAAGCATTTAGATGGTTTCTTTGGCATGGTGGTGGTTGGAAGCTCCGTCTTTCAAAGTCCCTTTTGTACACACCAGATTGTGTTGCTTTTAGTGCTAGGGTATGCACACAATGTGGCACTTCCAAGGCCACATTCCCAGGGTGGTAAGGCTTGGACAGATGTTTGTCCCTTTGTCATCATCGATTGTGGCCTGGCATGTGCCAGGGATGTGTGCACTCTGCAGGGGTTGGATTTAGGTGACAAATTGTGCCACAAGCTAGGTATGGGCAGACTCGACACGTGCCCTTCCCCTCCCATGTGCAGCGGGCGTGCATGTGGTTGGGTATGTGGGGGCACCACCATGTCCACTGGTACACCACGCCATGTTGCAACATTCTGCAGGACACATGCTGCCACTAAGAACCTGCACACTACTGGTGGTGCATTAAGTAGCTCTCCACCAGAGTGGTCAAGGGAGTGAAAGCGTGACTTTAGCACTCCAAATGTGCGCTCTACTATGGCCCTAGTTGCAATGTGAGCTGCGTTGTATCTTACCTTGGGTGGTGTGGTGGGGTTCCGTATTGGCGTCATCATGTAGGTGCTCAGAGGGTAGGCACTGCCCTCTGTGGAGGTGAGATGGGTTGTCAGTGATTTGGATTAGTCTGCGTGAGACATGCATGCAATTGGCAGGCCATTTGTACTCACCAATGAGCCATGTGTTGCCATGCAGACAGCTTCCATGGCCCGGTGTAGGGGTGATATTCTGTAGATGAAACTATCATGGGTGGACCCTGGATAGTTAGCATATACAGAGGTGATGATTACCTTGGCATCACATACAACCTGCACGTTGATGGAATGCCAGTGCTTCTGATTGCGATAGATGTGCTCTCTGGCCCTAGGTGGATGTAGGGCCACATGGGTGCAATCAATGGCACCAAGCACTTTAGGGAAGTGAGCCACCCCATAGAAGTCCTGGACTCTTGCCTGCCTTTCTGCAGGTGTTCTGGGCATGTATATGTGCCTGCTGACTGAGGGGCGTGCAGTCATGATTGCCAACACCTGGTGTAGGCATCCTGACTGTGTGGCCTGCGATATGCCCCCAACTATGGCAGTTGTCCGCTGAAATTACCCAGTGGCCAAAGGATGCAGTACATTGAGCACCTTTTCCAAGAGGCTCAGTGCTTGGGAGCACAGGGTGGGTGATGTGAGGTCATCTTTCCACTCCCTGACCAGGTCTAAGATGATATGAGGTGGAAACCTATATCTGCCATAGACCTTGTCACCAGGCATCCCAAAAAGGCTGGTAGTGGGTAAGAAAATTCAGGCCCTGGCAATCTTCCTCCTCCTCCTGTGGTATCCCACGATCACTGCTGCGAGGAATGGTAAATTCATTGTAGCTGTATGGGCATGTTTAATTTTTGTGTGCACTTTTATGCGTTGGTTTTGGTACACAGTGATGCTTATGCCTGCTTTCGCGTGGTGTACGTGTTTCAGGGTTTGCACGTCTTTTGCCGCACGTAGGTGGGCCCTGTTCGATTCCATGAATATGCATTGTTAGCGCACGTGTGGGCATTGCGAGTATTTTCCTGTGGTACTTCCCCCGTAACGCCCACATTTACTCTTGTTGTTTCCCATTCCATGTCTTCTACCCCCTTTTTAGGTGTGTGCGCTGGACGGTGTGTGCCTTCACTGGGAATCTCATCACAAGGCGTTCATGGTGTCGCAGTGACCTGTTGGACCCGTGCGGATTCAACACAAGTCTCAGGTAAGCCACGCGCAATGTGTTCCATGAATCGGTAAACGGGCGCTTGCGCACGTTTTGCACGCAAGGTCCCCGTTTTCGGCGCAGATTTAGTCCATGAATCTGGCCAGTGTATACAGCATTGCCTGTTGCACAGCTCATTGATCTGCAAAGCAAAGTGCCAAGTGAAGAAAAGGAAATGTGGTCCAAAGGAGGGTGTAAACAGTCCCCAAAAGATTGGTTATGGTGCCAAGAATGCTCTGGTAAAGCAGTAATGCTATACGAGTTGCTAGCAATAGCTTTAGACCAGCTTCATCACCCCACCCATAGCTCTAAACAACACATTTAAGCAGACATACAGGAGGATTGGTTAGTCCCCAATCTTCAGGAGCACTTCACAAACATGGTCGTACATTGCATAATGTGTCAAGGTTTTAGCACAGGTATGACACTCCAGACGTTATGAGGCACCTTGCTGCGCCCTATTTGGCCGTTCCATGAGCTACACATTGTTTATACCGACATGGGTGTTAAGAAGGATTTCTGAACTCTGGCCAGGAGAGACAGAGGTTCAGAAGGCCAACCTAGTTTCTTGGAACAGGGTAACCTCTGGACAAGCCAGACCAATCAGGGTAGCTATGGCAGGCGGTCAAGATTAAGTCTCAGGAGGGGGGAGGGTGACTGAAGGACCTCAATGAGCACACAGAGCAAGGACACTTACAAATAACTCCAGACAGGTGTTATATTAAAAATATAGACACATTTATTACAAGGCCTTTGTAACATAGACTAGAGGCGTTGCTAGGGGGGGCCTAAAGGGGCTATAGCCCCTGGTCTTTTGGTTGTAGCCCCGGATAGAATCTCAGGAGCTACAACCGAAAGGCTGGCTAGCCCCCAGTCCCGACAGTTCCAACATTAGCGTAGCCCCGGGTCTTTTCCAGACCAAGCAACACCCCTGACATAGACCATAGCAAGGAAGTACAGTAACACTAAGTAAACCAATACATCACACACAAGACAATATATATACAAGAGCTGGGGGTTTAAAGGGATGTCTGCACAAAATATGTTGACAACCTAGAGGGGAAGAAAACAGGCAGTGCAGTTAATCTTTAGGCCCAATTCAACAGCAGATATTCACCTAAGAGGCAGTCCAAGCCCTAAGAAGAGGGGAGCTTTGTGCTCAATAGTACATGCATGTCAAAGCACGCAGTTGTTCCAATGGGCAAAACAGGGTCCCGTCAGGGGTCTATAACAGCTCGGGAAGGTGGATAAGGCAATGAAGAATAAGTTCCCACTATTCAATTTCGCAATAGCAGTGGACAGGAGAGAGGCCCGCAGGGGCCACTCGTGCGTAAAGTTGGGCTCTGGCGCAAGGGGCCACCGGTTGGGGTAAAGATTACTCACCGGTCGCTGAGGCAGGGAGACCCAAATGTTGGCAGGTTAGTCAAATTTGGTTGCTGGTTCGATGGCTAGAAAGCTTACTTGCAGGTTTTGGTGAAGGTGCTGAGAATAGTCGGTCCCACTATTCCAATGGGTCGAAGCGTCTTCGCAGACCTTCTAGGGTGACCAGATGCATAGGGGTCCCATGGGAGGACAGCGGGCTGAGGGTTCCAAACCTTCCAGCGAGTCACCAGTGGTTCCTCGACTCAGCTTCCTAGTTGCAGGATACTTGGATCCTATCCTTTGTTCAGTGAGAACTCAGAAGATCGACCTGGTAGTGGTGTTTCCAGCCTCCTCTTATCCAAAGTTCCCTTCGTGCCAAAACGGAGAGGACCCAATGGGAGATCTGCTCACATACACACACTCCATACGTGGACCAATCACAGACGACGGTGGTCTCAGACATTCAGGACACTCCAGTCTCTCTGGCACCCAGGATGTGTATTGGGACCAGACATACAGCCCACATCCTGGAGGCGCACACACAAGGCATGCAGATGCCCACAAAAGCATTGGGATTCGCGGGAAAATGCATGACCAAATAAGGACTGCCCCGGGTCGACTCGACCTGGGGAAGGTGAAAGGGCAAGATGGCCAACGGAAAGGACAAAGAATCTCGTGGCATGGCCATTTTGCAGCCAGGCCACCTATTCGTGCCAAACACGGTTTACGTGGTCAACATGGCAGGAAAGGGTTCAAAATAATGCAAAATGATAGTTGCCACCAGTCCTGTCCATGACACATTTGCACAGTTCATAAAAAGCCCAGCGAGAGTATCTAGGGCCTTTGGAAATGACTATAGACCCAAGTGTGCTGTCTGGTAAAATAGATTGCACACTTATTACATGTTGCACAAAAGTTGCAACAGGAGAAGAGGACTAAGGGAAACAAAGTCTCCCAGTACTGACTGTCTTAAGGGCATGTCGGTTTCCCCATAAAAAGTGAGCGAAAGCCCAGAGGAGTACAGCTGAAGGCTGTGCTTCTCTGGCAAAGTCAGTCAGTGGTGTCTAAACAGCAGCAACAAGTTTGGGGGTTGACACATGGAGGGAGAATTACATACACATATGAAATCTTTCCTAACAATGAGTGAAAGATGCATCATTGTGGTTTGCCCCTTCTCACAGTGGGTCGAGGCAGGTCCTTGTGCACACCTGGATGCCAAATCTGCTGCTAAATTCCTTGTCCATGAAGATTTTCCGCGATGGGGTGTGTGCCATGTGTTAAGGTCCGATAACTCAATGAACTCTTTAAAGAGATCACATTGCTAGTTGGTATTAAGCACCAGATGTGATCAATTTACCACCCCCAAACCAACAGCGTTGTGGAAAAGGGATCAACGGTCTGCTCAAGAGCAATCTATCTAAGCTCTGCACCACATTGAAAAAGAACTGGGTGCACTGCTTGCCCTTGGCCCTTAGCCCTTTTCAGTTCATGCAAACAACCTACTAAGGACCAACATCTATCACCCCATGAGGTGGTAACTGGTTGGCACATAAACACACCCATATCCCCTGTCAGGAGAGCATCAGATGCCCATAAGGCAGCAGCAGTCCTAGGTGAGGAATTTAAAGCGTATTTGACAACCCTAATGCACGCCATTAAATGCAACTCATGACAAATTACACCACCCTGGACAGAAGACACAACAAGTAGCACACACACAGCAGTGGCAAGCTCCCAGCCTACCCAACCACTCCTGTCTGGGGAAATGATCTATGCGCATAGTTTTGTCTGAAAATGGAACAACCCCAGATTACAAGGCCCATAGAAGGTCATTTTCTCAACCCCTCTTGCTGTTAAAATAAAGGGGCTCCGCTATTGGATACATATTTCCGATGTTCGTAGGACACCCACAATCAGCACACAACCACCCTGAGTCCATCCCCGCTCTCCCACCTCATTTCCAATTATCCATTCAGCCAGCTCCTATAGTAAAGTAAACAACTACAAAACATTGTCAAGTATATAATAATGATAGAATAGCACAAGCCTTTTATTAAATAAAACGTTTATACAATTATTTCTCTTTCTTTCTCTCTCTCTTTTCCTACTCCTCCCTATCTCCCTCACCCTCTCCCTCTCCATCTCTCTCTCTTTATATATATCTCTCACCGCCCTCTTCCTCTACTCTCACCTTCCCTCCCCTCTTTTCTGCCCTTTTGTGTACAGGAAGAAGACGATGGAACCAGCATCATCGGATACATCTATTTACACTAGAACATTTTTTAGCCATCAAACTGTCCCTAGATGTTCCTAATCATACACATGTGGTTTGCATTTTAGCGCAGCACTATTTGCTATTTTGATATTTGCAAGAGGAATTTACTGGGGAGCTTCTTTTATCTGGGAAGCTCATATAAAAGAGGGGAGAGTGGGAGCACACTTACAAACACCACCAACAGAACTGTAAATATGCATCAGTAACAGGTATAATAACAGCTATAACAAACCAACAAGTGCCCCTGCACATATTAGTAAGAAAATTAGTGTGATATTAGAACACTTTATTCCATCTATTTGTAAATGTGTTTTGCATAACATAAGCATTTATGATGATATTAGTAGCGGAAGTGTTGTTAGGAAATCCTTAGAATTACTTAAAAGGAAAAGGCAAGCACAAAGGGTGAAATACGATGCCTACCACAGGCTTAGCCTCGATGTCATTGAGGATGTACGACATCCTGATATGTCAAATAGCTTGTACACCACATGATTGTGGTTGGGAGGCAAACAGCAAACTGCTATGTCTGTTCATTAATCCCACTCATGTCAGGGCCGCCTAAGGTACTAGTACCACAGCAAGTTCCAATTACAGAGGCACAGTGCCTGGTTTATCTTGAGCTATGTAGGATTAAAGGCACCTTCCAAGCACACAGAGTATGACTAGAGCTCATCGATACAGATCCTCTGCAATGTAATGACAACCCAACAGACATTAAATGCCTTGGTCATTGAAGGATTGAAACATACTAACAGCAAGTGGCAAGTAACTTGTTTGGCAGAAGGACTATTAGGATACGAGGAGGAACTCCTGGCCTGAGTGTATGCAACCTGCGCACACATTTTGACAGAGAACATTGCAAAATTGACATGGATTGCAGCAATAGAGAATCCATTGAAAGTGCATCTAGAAGAAACATATGAACTTTGCTTCCACAGTGAAGGAATTACATTTATTGGTTCGAATGAGAAGTAAAACAGGAACCTCCTCATCCAGACCTGAAGAGGGTGAAGGCAAGCGTCCCCAGCCAGCACGATCCTCCCCGTAATGAGAGACAATGAAGGCTCTCCCAATATCGGGGATAAAGCCAAGACAGAGTGCAGGTGAGCTTAAATGGGAGTTTATCAATCAGAATAGGGCATGCAAAGAACTCTGCAAACTCCGAGAGCGCTCTGTCTGACAATAGCAAAGACAGGCGTATATATTTACAAAAAACGTCATAAGAACCTACATACTATAGGGGGCACAAGGTCAATGGGATTGGGTGGCGATGACTAGCTATAGGTGCTGCTGCGAGGTGGTTGGCCTTGGCTGGAAGACGTCACTGGTCAGCCTCGTGGGTTGGGCTGGGCCTGGCGGGTTGGCCGAGTTCATCCGGGCGGTGTCGTTGTGCCATCGCAGCCAGTGTCAGAGATGAATGTCTTTTCCTGACTTATTTGCCCTAGGCCATGCACACCGCAGTCATTCAGTCATTGCAATATTATCTTCTTTAGTAAATCTTCCAATAGGTTATTCTACAGGTTAATGCAACACAGGAGAAATGTACCTTGTGAGGGGTCTGATGGTAATACGTCAGGACATGGTTAGCAGGGTCCTGTTGACCGGGGCCATAGGTCGAGGTGCTAAGCTTCAGGGCCTGGGACGGGCGGTACAGGCCTTTCTGTCTTGTTAGAAGTTGTTATGGATGTGCCGCTGTGTGTTGTCAAAGTATTGGGTGTCCTGATTGCACAGGGCCATAAGTCTAAAATGATCCGGTGGGTTGTGGGGTTTACGAGGGGGCGCCTTTGGAAGTGTGTGTTCAGGCGGAGGTTTACTGCTGTGCTGTAAATAATGCAGGTGGCGGGCCGTGGCCTTGGGTGCTGCAGAGGGGGCTACAAATCTTTGAAGCGGCTCCAGTCTGGTTGGGGGAGGTGGAGCAGCGCGGCGCGGGCCTTTGCTCTCATGGTTGGCAGTCTTCGCAGGGTGGGAGGGGGAATGGCCTTGCACATATTTTCAGAGAGGTATCTTCCTCGTATGTTGCCGACTTTAGGTAAAAACATCACAAACATTTGAGCACTCTATAATACGTATTCAAATCACTTTAAAACATACATTTCAACTTTGCTGGATGTGTCTCAATTATGTCCAGCCTGAGCACCTTATTCGCACACTATGTTTTACCAACTACAGTATTTGGTTATATGCATATACATTTGCAGTGAGCGAGGTAGTAATGTGGTTGGTGGAGTACTTAGACATACACACATGACAAGTGCATTCTCGCGCATCCTTCACATGCGCCCTCTGTATGGTTACATTCGTCCTCTCGTGTACTCTAGCAGCATTAGTTCAGTTTTGGCGCAAAACCATGGAGTGTAAGTTTCCCAGTGATACACGTAACAAATAGATCTCTGGAACGCTCCTTCTTTATTAGTACCCAACTGCAGTGGCGTGGGCTCGCCATTGCTTATATCATGGAAGCATGCTTTCTATGTTTATACATTTTACAGGTTTTTGTAATATAAGAGATTTTGTGGAGAAAAGCATACTTTGCAAGTGGTCTTGGCATTAATATGTAGAGCCTTTCTGCCATCTGATGACCATTTTACAGTTCTCTTCATCGCCCAGGCCCGCTGGCCGGGTCATGCTGGGAGCGATGATACACTGCGGAAGGTGAAATGTTACAATGTTAATGTATTACGCTAGCTCATGTCCGTCTTGTTCGTGGGAACGGGCTCGAAGCGGATCTGCCAGGGTGCTGCGGCGACAGGGATAACTGAAACTTTCTGAAGGTGGGGGCCGCGCTACAGTGCGCTGAGCTCACACCATCTTTAGTAGACAAAATGGTTTCTGAGGTCTAACTAAATTCAATACGTGTGGGCAATGTCTTCAGCAGGTGAGCCATCCACCACCTGGGCCCTGGTGGTAAGGAGGGGACGCCCGATGAGCCATGGCCCTCACCTGGGGTGGAGATGCGGGCAAGGGGGGTCTTTTGGACCACTCCTCCCCTACATTTCCCCCCTTTCGTTACTTAAGTAACGAATACTTTAAGTCCTCCAGCCTTCTACATTCTGCTTCGTCCATCACTGCCTCGTCCCATGCAGGTGTGCCTTTTATGGGCATTCATGCTCTGCACACCCCCAGTAAGCTTTCCCCTCTCCTGGCATATTCATCTGGGGTACAAGTCAGGTATATACATCCGCCATCTCCCGCCAAATCTACCCACACCTCCTGGTACCATTCTAGTACACGGGGCTCTCTAATGGTGGTGTGCCATGCTTTATCTATGATATCTTTGTCGTGATAGATAGGCACTAGCTGATATCTTGGTGTGTCATCTGTTCCTGTTTGTACCTGCACTTCCTGCATATTTTGTATTGTCCCACGGGCGTTGCCCATTGTCACCATCATCATTGCACCATTTGGTACTGCGTTAGCACAAACTCGAAGACCCATCTGGCACAGGCAAAAAATTAAAAGGAGGAACACCACAGCTGGCATCAAAAATTTCACAGTTGTTCCAAGCCATGAGGGGACCCAGGAGAAGATGTTATCGAACCACGTACTGTCTTCTGCTCCACCTTCCATTTTCATTTTTTCTCCTAGGTTGTGGACTGCTTCGATCACATGGGACAGGGAGCCGTTCTCTGCATCTTCAGAAGGTACGAAAGTGCAGCAGGCACTTCCTATTTTTCGGCAAACACCTCCATCCATCGCCGTCAACAGGTCCAGGACATACCTGTTTTGCATGGTCATCAGCCGTAAGGCCCTTAGTTCCACTTTTATTACGTTGAACCCTTCTTCAGTGTCATTGGCCAGCTGAATCAGTTCCCAACGTGTTATCTGGAGCCATTTTGCATTTGCCCTTGCTTGGACACTTGAGACGAGTGAGGCAAAGAATGTTTCTGCTGAGCTGAATAATCGATATCTGTCTGGGATCTGAGCCAACAGTTCTGATGATTCCTTTGATATGTAGTTTGATGCACGTCTGTTACGGGTCAGCACCTCTCCCTTGTTTCCGGAAGACAGGACATACATTTGTGACTCCGCAGTCGGCTGGGCTGCACTCTGTTGTATGCGTTCCTGTGTCTTTTTGCTCCCATCGATGTGGCTTTCTGGTATTACCATTAGGGCTGAGTGCAGTGTGGCCATTGAGCAGCTGCCACTCCATGACTGGGGGAGGTGCAGGTATGCCTGGTTGCCGCATACCCAGTACGTGTCCATCAGGGCCGCTGTCCCTTTTCTCAGATCTGGGATGGTGAGGGTTTTGTTACAGTTCTTGTTTGTCCCCATGGAGGTTTTCCCTTCTCCTTTAAAACATAATTCATAGTCTATTTCGTTCTGTAGTTTGAAGGGTTTTTCAATGGCTGTTACCCAAGTTAGTTTTGAAATGTGTTCCTTCCACACTGGTGTGCATGTTTCTTCTATCCACTGCAATTTCTCCGGTGCCACACTTCTCAGTGCTTCAGCTTTACACATTACTTCTTCATCCTTCCACTTGTTGTCCGAAAAAAGTGTCCCTTGTATTACAAAAAATGGTTCTTCCAGACATACCACCCCTGCCGTCTTTGGATAGCACGTTTTCTCGTTCTGCAGCATTTGAAAAGTAACTTCATGTGCCTGGAAGGTGTTCTTAATCCTGCATAACGTGAGATGAAGGAGACATTGGGCATCTACAATTGGCAACTCTTTGGGTAGCAATACTTTGGGTGTACCTGAAGCGTGAGGAATGAGGGAGCAGACATAACAGCTCTCGTTTGTTGTTTGTTTAGCTGTGGCACTCATATCCGCATACCATTTATTTGTTTGGTGGGGGTGTCGTGGGTCTTCCATTTTATCTAGACCTAACCCATAGTACTCATCATACTTCCTCCTCCCTGCTTCCCTCTTTCGTCTGTTGTTATTGTTCCTCATGTACTTCCCAACTTCCTGGGCGAGGGATAAAATAGACCCCCTTTCTCATTTCCGCCCCCCTTGGCCCATGCATCATATAATATTTCGTGTATTGCTAGCAGCTTTTCCTTTTCGTCCCTAACGTTATCTTGCAGGTTGTTTTTTAGTATGGGGGCAGGCTGGCTGGTGGGGGTGTTATACAACCATGATATGGCAGACGGGTTTCGGTCATTTAAACTGCGGGCATCGTAATTAGATATCCCTGGTGGAGACACTGTGTTGTTTTGCATTCCACCCTGTGGCTCTTTCTTTTGTAAGATGACAGCATTGGATGGTGTGGTATGATAACCCCATACAAGTTTAGTTCCGTCCCATACTAAAAAATCACCCTCCCTAGTAATGACACTTGCAGTTGTATTGATCCCAGTAGTGCTGTTAATCCCAGTGCTGTTAATCCCTCCCCCCTCGTTCATCTCGATAGAGATGAACGCTACAAACCAATATGTAACCAGGCCAAACATTAGTATAAAAAACAACGTAATGCACACAGATAATCCACACTCATACGAATATCTGCATTTCTCATGTAATAATTCTCTCATCCTACTAATTCTATCCGTTGCAGGCTGCCCGTTAGATGCCATGGTAGCTCCTGTTTGAGATATAAAAATGCATTAAGTGCATGCATGTAAACAATCTGTTGGCACTATTAGTGCCAATATATACTGACAGGGTCCGGAAGCGGGTAGGGTTTGTGGGGACGGGGATGCACAGACAAGGGTGTAAACACTTCATAATTTGATCACTTCATTATTTACACATAAATCCACAAGATAAAAAGAAAAAACCTTTTTTTTTTTTTTGTAACATTTTTAAAGGAATGCAAGTATACTTATCAACCATATTCCCATTCAGGTCCATCACTGTCACATATACACAAGTTCATATTCAGACATCCTGCTCAGTTGCATTGTTTGCTGTTGTCTGTGCCTCCTCATCCACCTCCTCCTGCACGTTACTGTATGCTTTTCGTACATCTGTCAAGTGCACCCAGTACCTCAGGCCCTTCACTTTCACTGCCGTGGGCGTGCAGAACACTACCTCGTACGGGCCATGGAACCGTGGTGCATTCTATCGACGCACAAAACTTCTGACATAAATTGAGTCGCCCGGCATCAGCTGTAGCTGTTGTTCAGGCTCCGTGACAGACCCTGTTATGTTCCCCTCCTCTCTAGTGAAGGGTGGAGAGAGCTGCTTTGATATCGCGCGCGCTGCCCTCGTCAATTTCTTCAAATAGTCTGTGAACTCATCTCCCAGTATCGCGACGCTTCTGTGTGCATCTGAGTGTTCACGCAGTGGAGAGTGTGCTGTGTTCATTCGTCTCCCAGTCACGATCTCGTGCGGGGACAAATGGTGGTCTTTGCTTGGCTGATTTCTTAGCTCAAATAGCGCAAGGGGCAGACAGTAAATCCAATTCTTTTTCAATGAAAAGCATAGTTTTGATAACCTTCCTTTTAACAGTCCGTTCATCTTTTCCACTACGCCATTACTTTGAGGATGATAAATCGAACATAATTTATGTTTTATTCCTAATAATGTAGTAACTTCCTTGAAAAGCTCATTTACAAAGTGAGTGCCATTATCGGAGCGAATCACGTCACAAATTCCCCAGCGCGGGAACACTTCCCTAACTAAGAACTTTGCAGCACTTTTGGCATCTGGTCGTGCACATGGGCCTGCTTCTACCCACCTTGAGAATGGGCATACGACCACGATCATGCAACGTGCTCCATTACACCTTTCCCCCATGTCCGCGTAA
This sequence comes from Ambystoma mexicanum, assembly GCF_040938575.1. Lineage (NCBI taxonomy): Eukaryota > Metazoa > Chordata > Amphibia > Caudata > Ambystomatidae > Ambystoma > Ambystoma mexicanum. The sequence goes on along the minus strand of NC_090935.1, from coordinate 783,399,271 downwards.
TCAATATGTAGCTCTCTGAATGGGCAAATGGGTTTTGGAATTGTTCCCCGGAGCGTGCGTAATGTCATTCCTGAATTGTATATCTGACATGTTGTGCATTCCATCGCTAATCGAGATACATGTTCCTGGAGACAGGGCACGAACCATTCTTCCTGTATTTCTGCTGCAATGTGCTGTCTGGTATTGTGTGCAGGGAAGTGTAGTTGTTGAAACGCAATTTCTAACAACTTGATTGGCATTACCACTTTTCCTGAGTTGTTTTGTCGCCACAGTAAGTCTGTTGCCAACTTGCTGCACCCTAGTTTTGTCCACATCAATTTTTCGTCTGCACTAGCTCCTTCCTGCAATTCTAGTATTTGTGATATAGGCATCATGCTGTAGCCTTCTGGGAGCTCTTCGTTTGTCTTGTGCTGCAACATGTACTCACCCGCTTCATATTTCTGAAAATAGGAAGCTTCCTTGGCGGCAGCTTCCGCTGCCGCGTTTCCCAAAGACACAACGTCTGTGTTTGATGTATGTGCTTGGCACTTCACTATTGCTACTGCAGTAGGGTTTTGTAGGGCCTCAATTAACTCTTTCAATAACTCTGCATGCTGTACTGGTGTTCCGTCTGCCCGTCGGAATCCCCTCCGCCCCCATCTTGCTAGACCTCCATGTACTGTCGTTGTCATGTAAGCTGAGTCTGTATATATTGTCACTGTGCAACCCTTTGCGGCATGTAGTTGTTCTATGAGTGCAATCAGTTCTGCTGCTTGTGCGGAGTAATGTGATGGGAGGCGGTACTGTACTAGTGTTTCATACTCACCGTCTTCTAACCTCACTACTGCCATACCAACATGTTTTTCTCCTGTGTCCACGTCAATCGATGCAGACCCATCCACGAAGTACATTTCCCCCTCGCTCAGAGCGTTCTCGCACACCACTGTGTCCTCCCCTCTTTGTCCTGTGTAAGTTGCACAGTCGTGCTCCTGCATGTCCTCTAGTGTGCACGCTTCTGTAATGAATGTTGCGGGGTTCACTGTCTTACATCTCACCACATTGATATTGGCGCTAGACAATATGATCTCATAGGCTGTTGCCCGCTGTGTAGTCAGTGTGCTCTTTGACCTTTCAAGTATTGCAAATAATGAATGTTCCACAAACAATGTCACAGGGCATCCCATTACTATTGTGGCACTTTTCTCAATCGCGAACGCGGCTGCAGCGAGTGATTGCTCGCACGCGAAATGGCCTTGCATCACGGCATCTAAAGTACCACTATAGTAAGCCAGAGGCTTGTGTCCTAGGGACGTCTTTTGTGTCAGAACAGCTGTCATGAGTGTTCCCTTGCAGTGTGAGAATAAGTAAAATTTGCGTCCATAATCAGGATTTGCTAGCACTGGAGCACTTGAAATTAATTCTTTTAGTGATTGGAATGACGCTCTCATATCTTCTGACCATTCTATTTTTTTGTTCTCCTGTTGTGCTTCCTTGAGTGCTTGTAGGAGGGGCCTCGTGAATGCTGCATAATCTAATATCCATGCTCGGCAATAGTTGCACATTCCCAAGAATTTCTGCATGTCTTTCACTGTGGTGGGTTCTCCTACTGATCTTATCGCTTCTACCCTGTCGGGGATTATTCTTTTTCCATCTTTTGATATCAGCTGTCCCAAGTATAAGACCTCTGTCATGCAGTACTGTAGCTTTCCCTTGTCTACCTTGTACCCCTTGTTGGCCAATAGTGTTAGGAGTGTTGTTGAATCTTTTCTGCATGTGTCCTTGTCTTGTGCACACACTAGCAAATCATCTACGTACTGAATGATTGTACTCTCGACTGATAGGTTTCCCAAGTCTTCATGCAATATGCGGTTGAATATGCTTGGGCTCTCACAGTATCCCTGTGGTAACCTGCAGTGTTCATATCTTTTTCCCCCCAGTGTGAATGCTGTCAGGTATCTACTTTCTTCAGCCAGGGGGATTGAGAAAAATGCATTTTTCAGGTCCACTACTGTGAAATGTGATGATGTTTTTGGGATGCTGCATAATATTGATGCAGGGTTCGGGACCAAAGGGAACTCTTTTTGAATTACATCATTTAGGGGGCGTAAATCCTGTATCATCCTCCAAGACCCTCCCTTTGCTTTTTTGATTGGATAAATACATGTGTTACATGGGGAATTTGAGGGCACTATTATCCCTTGTGCTAGTAGTGCATCTAGTGTTTCTTTTATCCCTTGTTCAGCTTCACGGGACAATGGATACTGTTTCACTCGGGGTAGAATTGCTCCTTGCTGTAGTTTTATTATCACAGGTTGTACTCCATGCAACAACCCTACATCATGGGGGCCTGTTGTCCACAAATTCTTTGGTACGAGTCTCATGTCATCATCAAAAAATGACGGCGGTGCTCCTACCACAGCCATCAGTTGGGCGGGGATCTCCCTAGCTTGAATCAATATGTCACAGGGCATTGCTATTTCCATTATAATCTCACCGTCCCCCTCTGCATCAGAAAAGAGATCCTCGTCTGTTAAGTCTCTTAGGGCGATGTTGGCATCCGTGCACAGTACTGTACGCCACTCGCATCCTTCCATATCTAATCCAATCACAGCAATCCTTTTCGCTGATACCTGTACAGCGTGCAGGCCTAATGATACCACTGACCCTGGGGCTGTGTCGGGGCACCCTATGGGGCGGAAGAGGAACTCTGCTGGAATCCTCCAGTCCATTTTTCTCAGCTCTGGAATTATGAGGGCCAAAGTCTTTAGCCCTTCGATAAACATTTCCTCATTTTCCGGCAACCCCCGTACTTCTTGTGTGGTTGTGTGGGCTTGTACTAACAACATTGCACGCAATGGGCATATTCCGGGTGTTGAACACACTATACCCCTCTCAGTGAATGATATGGTCATGTTGAGTTTACTCAGGAGATCCCTCCCTAATAAATTTATTGGTGAGTGTTCATAATACAGTAAAGGTGTCTTTACAGTCTTACCCCCCACTGTTACATCCGATGCTTCTGTGTAAGGAACTTCAATTACAGCCCCAGAGAACCCCTGCGTCTCTAACTTCCGGTTAGATAACGGGAACCGGCCCTCTCTGATGCATGATTTCTCCGCTCCCGAATCAACCATGAATATGAACTGCTTGTCTCCTATCTGCGCCCCTACCAATGGTTCCTCTGCTGCATCGTAGGTGGTAGATAGAACTGGACACGCAAGTGTTCTCTGTGGGCTGTCCTATGCGGGGTGTCTCATCGCCCCCCTTTATTAAAGACACTCCCTGAAACCACTGATACGCCGCTATAGGGTGCTGGGGCGGGGGCCCCGTTTGCTGTTGTCGCGAAAGGGTTGCCTGGCGTATACTGCATATTGTCATTGTTTTGTAGGTGGCTCTGTGTTCTATACTGGTGTCTCTGTTGTTGCTCATTGTTTCCTTGGCCTGGGTTTATCGGTTGTTGTTGTTGTCCCATTGGAAGACCATATGGGCTCCCCGGGTGGGGATGGCCATAATGTTCTACCTCTTGGAACCCGTTGTTGGGTCTGCCTCTGCACTCCCTAGAGTAATGCCCCCATCTCCCGCAGTTCCAGCAACTTCCTTGTGCACCTCTAGGACCCTGCCATCCACTTCCTCCCATTCCCCCGTACCCTGGTCCACCTCCTCTTCGGCCCCTGTACCCACCTCGTCCCCCTCGAGGGGTCCACTCTTGCCACTGCGGACCTCCGCCTTGCTCCTGCTCGTTCCACTGCCGCTGTCCTGTTCCCGCCCAATTAGTTGCCATCCTTCCTTGTATTGCTATCAGCCCCTCCTCCTCTTCATCTCCCTCCCTGCTGTGTGGGAGCGCGGCTACTGCTGCTACAACCTTCACCAACTTTGTCTGTACTAATTTCGCTTCGTCTGCCAATCTTTTCTGCGCCACCTCCTTCTCCCTTTCCTTTATTCGCTTACAATGGTGCACTATTATGCTCTGAATCTCAGGCCATCCCTTTGCTTCAATACCTGCTATCTTGTCGAGTGCTTTTTGCACCTCCTTTGGGAGCCCTCTTTTTATAATGAAGTAAAATAAAGATGTCGATTGATACCAGGGCGTGCCCGTTTCTGCTCTCCACATCTCTTGGACCCGAAAAATGTAATCCATAGCCTCCTCCCCGTCATTCATTGTACACTGCATTACTGACTGTAAGTCTGGCGTATCTGGGAATGTTTCTCGCAAGGCATCCCACACCCTGGCACGCACTGTGTTAAAGGAGGCTCCGTCATGGCGGTCGCAGTCTAATGTTACTCCCGGGAAACCGGCCTTGACCCATACTCTATCAGCCTGATCCCCCACTGCTGATACAAGCAAACTCTTCACATCTCCTATTGCTAGGGGTACCCCGGCAGTGTGTTTCTCGAAGGCGTATATCCATTTACTTGCCCCTCCCGATAACGGGGGCAATAGCTTTAATAAATTGGCTTTATCCATCTGAGCCCATGGGATGTAATTCGGCCTCCCTCCTCCCCTATGTATTAATGGGAGCTGTAGCTTTCCTTTTGTCGTTGTATCTGCACCCGTTTAGGCTGCTGATGTTCCCAGTGATGCCATTTTCCCCACCCTGTTCCTTAATCGTCCCGTCCACTCATCATCCAGTGTTCTCATTGAACATGTACCATCCACCCCTTCACTTCCTCCTCCCATTGCCATGCTCAACCTGTCACTTTCTTCTAAATCATCCCTTATATCACATAGTAGTTCCTCTCTGTCCCCTGTAGGCCTTTCTTCATTATCAATACCTCCCTCTCGTGTTCCTACTTCGATTATCCGTGTCGGTTCTTCCTCAGTTCTGAACAGTATCTCACCTTTCTTCCACCCGTCTTCAAGTGTTCTATTCTCACTCGGCGCTCTAGACGTGCGCCCTGATCTTACTGCATTAAGTGCTGTTTGTTCACATATGTCTTTTATCCTTGAGAGCTCATCTTTCGCTATTGAGAGCCATGATTGTAAATCATCTGTTAGTTTTTCTATGTTCTCCCTTTGTGTACTTGCCTGGGCTCGCTCCCTTGTACTTTCATATGGCGGGGGTGCCGTTGGTCGGTGGGGTGTAGTAGTTGTCGGGGGAGGCACATAAGTGGGGTCACTGTACCCCTCTGCGGGCACAGGCTTGTTCAATATCGGGTACAAACGTATTACCTCTATTGGTGGCTCTACTTTTGACGATTCTTTAGCATCTTTCTGTATCATCAGTGGATTGTCTGTGGTGGATGGTAGGTCAGGGTTTACTGCTGGTGCTTTAGGCGGTGGTATCTCTTCAAATAACCTCCAGAGATCCAATATTTCCCTCCTATTGTGCAAGTGCTTCCCCTAGTATTTCAAACTAATGCATGTGGGCACCATATCCAGAACACTTTTATCAAAGGACCCTCCCTCTGGCCATATCTGGGGTAGCCCCTCTCCCTTCAGCTCTGTTATCCATTGGTCGTGATATTTCTTAATCCGCTCCGCGTACCCTGGTAGATTCTTACAAATATGTGATAAATGTGTTTCGGCCCCCATCTTTGTGCCCTCCTAGTATTTGTGTGTCTCTGTGTGTCTGCAACTATAATGTAGATGTATTATCAATATTATTTTTCGTTTTCTACTTCACATTCAATAATGGGCTCCTTTGTGCTCTTCCCCCTGCCTGCACAATACAAAACTGGCTGTACACAGTTTCTATTCTATTCTCTTTGGGGGGCACATACAAGAGCAAACCATCATTTATTTTGACAATATCAACCCGGAAATCAAAAAGGTACACACTCACTTCACCTTGTCATTTTTGTCTTCAAGAAGCTTTATCCGGCCACACTTACCATGACCATTCAATTACTATGCATTTATAGCCATTTTCCACACTCACAGCACCGAATTGTCTTCTGACGCATACGAGGTGCACACACCTTTTTGTAACACTCTATTCACATTTAGGCTGCCCTTCCTTTCCTCCCTAGCCGGCTGTCCCTGTCCGTCTTATTCAGATATATTGATGCGCATATATATTTTTTGATCTGTTCTTCCCTCTTCTAGTAAAACTCTCTGTCTCTTACTTTCTCACTAACGTTTTGTACTGATCTCACCTTTTTATTTTCCCCCCAACCCTAAAGAAAAGAATAGAAAAAAGGAATAGCAGTCACTAATATATTCTCTGTGTCCCCCTTTGCCAGACACTTTTAACGTATTATCCACTTCGTCATATATTCCCAGTACTAGTCAAGATAGCACTATGCAGCGCCGCCTTCCACCCCCTTTCGGAGCTAGGTTCCCGTCACTTTTATCTCTTATTCACCTCTTAATCCTAATGGCCATATGCAAAGAAAAAGCAAAGAAAGTCTAAGATGGTCCTTAGTAGACCTACGTGCCCCCCTTTCTACCCCTCCTCGTTCCCTTTCCTAAATTTCCTCCTCTACCCCCTTTATGATCGCTCGCACTCAATACTCACGTGCCCGTCTTGAACCGATAGTCTCCGAAACTGGGTCCGTCCAGGCAGTGTTGCCGTCAGCTCAACAGTCAGCCCCGGCTCCGGCGAGCGGTACTCAAAGGGAATTTTTCAACCGGGATCCCGTACCCTTTCTCTATTGAGTGCGCACTTCTTAGTGTACCGGTCGCCGTTGGCGGGCAACCTCCCGGAGCCGGCTCACCGTGCGTATCCCTTTTCGACCGGAGATTCTCGTGCCAAAAGGGGACGGTAATGTTAGGTCGGGAAAGAATAATAATAATAATAATCACGCTTTCGGGGTCACCACTGAAGGCAAGCGTCCCCAGCCAGCACGATCCTCCCCGTAATGAGAGACAATGAAGGACTCTCCCAATATCGGGAATAAAGCCAAGACAGAGTGCGGGTGAGCTTAAATGGGAGTTTATCAATCAGAATAGGGCATGCAAAGAACTCTGCAAACTCCGAGAGCGCTCTGTCTGACAATAGCAAAGACAGGCGTATATATTTACAAAAAACCTCATAAGAACCTACATACTATAGGGGGCACAAGTTCAATGGGATTGGGTGGCGATGACTAGCTATAGGTGCTGCTGCGAGGTGGTTGACCTTGGCTGGAAGACGTCACTGGTCAGCCTCGTGGGTTGGGCTGGGCCTGGCGGGTTGGCCGAGTTCATCCGGGCGGTGTCGTTGTGCCATCGCAGCCAGTGTCAGAGATGAATGTCTTTTCCTGACTTATTTGCCCTAGGCCATGCACACCGCAGTCATTCAGTCATTGCAATATTATCTTCTTTAGTAAATCTTCCAATAGGTTATTCTACAGGTTAATGCAACACAGGAGGAATGTACCTTGTGAGGGGTCTGATGGTAATACGTCAGGACATGGTTAGCAGGGTCCTGTTGACCGGGGCCATAGGTCGAGGTGCTAAGCTTCAGGGCCTGGGACGGGCGGTACAGGCCTTTCTGTCTTGTTAGAAGTTGTTATGGATGTGCCGCTGTGTGTTGTCAAAGTATTGGGTGTCCTGATTGCACAGGGCCATAAGTCTAAAATGATCCGGTGGGTTGTGGGGATTTACGAGGGGGCGCCTTTGGAAGTGTGTGTTCAGGCGGAGGTTTACTGCTGTGCTGTAAATAATGCAGGTGGCGGGCCGTGGCCTTGGGTGCTGCAGAGGGGGCTACAAATCTTTGAAGCGGCTCCAGTCTGGTTGGGGGAGGTGGAGCAGCGCGGCGCGGGCCTTTGCTCTCATGGTTGGCAGTCTTCGCAGGGTGGGAGGGGGAATGGCCTTGCACATATTTTCAGAGAGGTATCTTCCTCGTATGTTGCCGACTTTAGGTAAAAACATCACAAACATTTGAGCACTCTATAATACGTATTCAAATCACTTTAAAACATACATTTCAACTTTGCTGGATGTGTCTCAATTATGTCCAGCCTGAGCACCTTATTCGCACACTATGTTTTACCAACTACAGTATTTGGTTATATGCATATACATTTGCAGTGAGCGAGGTAGTAATGTGGTTGGTGGAGTACATAGAAAATGACCCGCCACTGTGCGTGAAGGTGGTGGCACATAAAGGGCTTAGACATACACACATGACAAGTGCATTCTCGCGCATCCTTCACATGCGCCCTCTGTATGGTTACATTCGTCCTCTCGTGTACTCTAGCAGCATTAGTTCAGTTTTGGCGCAAAACCATGGAGTGTAAGTTTCCCAGTGATATACGTAACAAATAGATCCCTGGAACGCTCCTTCATTATTAGTACCCAACTGCAGTGGTGTGGGCTCGCCATTGCTTCGCATGGAAGCATGCTTTCTATGTTTATACATTTTACAGGTTTTTGTAATATAGGAGATTTTGTGGAGAAAAGCATACTTTGCAAGTGGTCTTGGCATTAATATGTAGAGCCTTTCTGCCATCTGATGACCATTTTACAGTTCTCTTCATCGCCCAGGCCCGCTGGCCGGGTCATGCTGGGAGCGATGATACACTGCGGAAGGTGAAATGTTACAATGTTAATGTATTCTGCTAGCTCATGTCCGTCTTGTTCGTGGGAACGGGCTCGCAGCGGATCTGCCAGGGTGCTGCGGCGACAGGGATAACTGAAACTTTCCGAAGGTGGGGGCCGCGCTACAGTGCGCTGAGCTCACACCATCTTTAGTAGACAAAATGGTTTCTGAGGTCTAACTAAATTCAATACGTGCGGGCAATGTCTTCAGCAGGTGAGCCATCCACCACCTGGGCCCTGGTGGTAAGGAGGGGACGCCCGATGAGCCATGGCCCTCACCTGGGGTGGAGATGCGGGCAAGGGGGGTCTTTTGGACCACTCCTCCCCTACAAGGGGCACAGCAGCTGTAATGAAGTACAACTGGGTCTGTGGCCAACAAGCATACTTTCATCTCCCACTATCATAGATGAGCTATTGTTCACTGGCCACTACCGCACTGAGCGCTACTAGTAACACCCAGAAGAGCACTTGAAAGGGGGGCAATACCTGACACATCCCCAACATTTTCTCCTGCATTCAAGGAATAGAAACCTGTGCCGCCACCAGAATTTTGCATCCTCCCCGGGAAAATCCAGTATGAAAAACTGCGAAGGAAGAAGAGATCATCAAACTCTCTATCAAAAGATTCAGCCTCATTGCTTGGCCAAATCCCTGAAGAATACTGATTGTTCAGCTCAGCTGAAACCTTTTTCACCTCGCTCTTGCTACCCGACTTACAGGCAGCTGCCAATGCAAAATGGCTGCATATAGTACGCTGGGAACTGGTCCATTTGGCAAATGACACAGAGCAAGGGTTCAACATTGTAAAGGTTGATGACGATGCAAAACCGCTACATACTCGATATGCTGATAGAAATGCAAGGAGACTTGCACCGAAAAATCCGGGATTTGTGTTGGCTATTCGCACCTCCAGAAGATGTGGAGAATAGATCACTGTCTCACATAATAGCAGCAGTACATGGCCTGGGAGTGTGGATGAAAAAGAAGCTGGTATCAAATGGGATGATTGGTTGGACATCGCATTTGATTGGCTCCATTATGGCTAGGAGCCATTGTGAAGATGCTGGTACCTGTCATCTTGTTCATCTTGGTCATCTTCTGCACCTGGTAAATGGGACTCCAGTGTTGTGCCAAAGCGGTGCCTCGTAGATCAATGATGATGGTTTCAATCAGGGTTCCAAAAGCACCTCACAATACAAAGAATACTGAAATACAAACAGACCATGCCATTCCTCGAATGCTCCCTATTCGCTATGGAGAAGAAGTAGACCGATTATGCCCCACCATCATTGCCCCACCCACTGACCCTGAAAATTATGAGGAAGTATGGGTTGATATAGCAGGAGATGGGGATGTATTTATATGACATGCACACCCTAAGAATATGCGCAAGCAGGAGAACGTTTGTGGTCAGTATGTAGGGCCTGGATGCCAACAAAGGGAACTCCACCATATGAGGCTGCAGTGAGAAATGAGAATGAATGCATGCATAGGGGGGAGTTTGTTACTGTAGAAGTAATGAAAGGGGGAACGTTGGGAAGGAAACCCACCCCCCTAGGCACTTTAGGGTGAAGTGAATCCCATAAGGAAACCTGTGATGTGCTAGGGGTGTGAGGAGTATACTAAGAGACCCTGCATGGACATAATATTAGGCAAATTGTAGATGTTTAGACTTAGTGTGCGCATATAAACAGGCCCCAATTGGTAGCTATGACAGAAACATAGGGCCTGCATGGCAGATTGTTAGACACAGGCCGCAAACCTGATGAACAAACCCGACTAGGCCCAAGCACTGATGAGAGCGAGACCTGCACTGTTAATTTCTAAAGAAACCCTCCTTTGTTCTACAACTGTTGCCAATATGTTTAATCCCGAGAATGAATGTATCCTGCATGGCCATGAAACAGTGCTAGGCGCCTCGCTGTATGTATTATCTCAACCAGGCCAGAGCAAGCCTCTGACCCCCACCCAGCCAACTACAAGTTATAGCGCCTACAACTGTCTGAGTCTGAAGACCCCTGAATTCTATGATACCAGCTGACCCGAGGCCACCGACCATAAACCAGACAACCATAAAAGATCTAAAAGTATGGTCATCCGATCTGTACTTTACAATGGCATGACTTGTAAAGCAAGGTGCAGGGAGCAATACATCATAGTTCTGTCTGGAAATCTCTAACCATGCTCCGAAAGATGTCACTAAAAGACCAGGCTCCGGCTTAAAAAATCTTTGCAAATATGATCCATCAACAACACTGTAGCATTACACAAAATTGGACTAATGGTCTAAAACGGATTTTGGATACTGCTGATGTAACGTGGGAAACCTTGATAGACACTCCCCAAATTGCGAAACAAAAACTAAGGAAATGGAATTGGATAGAGACTTAGAACGAAGAAATCTCCCATCTACGTCGATCGACCTAGGCTCTCTAACAAATTGTTTGGACCACCTACCAAGATACCTACAAAAATTCCCTTCAAGGAAACACCGCAATCAATTTCTGAGACTACGGCTGAATGCACACACAACAAAGGAAATTCTATGGAGACGAAATGCATCCAAAATTGTGAATAATCTTTGTAAGTTTTGTGAAACCACAGTCGAATCTGTAAAACACCTAGTTATTGAATGCCCAAAAATTAAAGAACATCGAACCCGCTATTTGGGTGCTTTTGCTCCAATTGACGAGGACCTGGACAAATGGTGGTACCACATACTATCTGGATCAAATGTGCCACTGACATGTGCAGTTTGCGATTTAGTGGAACATATTTTGAATGTGGAACAGTGTTAATCAGAAAGATTCCCTCTCCTTTCTTCATTGAATGATTATCACTGAAAGACTGTAATTTCCTTGTGTTGTCTTTGTTCTGTTTCTCTTGCTCTCCTGCGGATCTATGTTTATGTATGTGAAAGCAGGATTGTTTATTGTTTATTGTAATTGAAGTTTATTTGTAAACTAATTGTTACAATTAAAATATAAAAAAAAAAAAAAATAGTTCAAAAGCGAGGGTTGAAGCCTTGGACGCCAGACAGCGCAACTGGGATGAGTGAAATGTGTGTGAGTCACATTGATCTCGAGCCTCCCCCTGTACCAGTCCATGATCATGCCAGATTCCCTGTGTAGTAATAGAGTAGCGCTGTTAGAATAATACATTGTAATTGTCTTTTCTACCTTGGTTCAATGGAGACAATCAGCCCAGATTACCCGAAGTGATGGAAGACAGATGGATGGGGATGGGGCCAATGGCCTGGCATCCCCTATGGAGTTGGTTTCCCATGTATAGGGCCGCAACAACCAGTCGTGTGGGTTTTTACTGTATATCAATGATGCTGTGCCCTCTTTTAAGCTCTTGCTTGCACCATTTTGCTCAGAACGTTAATGAGTAGCAAGGTTCTTTGCTAGCACACCTAGTTTTGGGCTACCCTTGCAAGAATCTCTTGGCCTTTTTCCCTAGTCGGTTGTATTTTTTCTGGTGTGAGCATTTAGGGGTGTACCTTCAGCTGTCATGGGGATCATTCTTTAAATGTTTCCCTGGATGAATCAACTACTTCCTAAAATGTAAATGTGCAGTGTTAACTTTCATTTTGGGTTAAGTAATTATTAACTCACACATATGGGTTAATTATGGGTGTTAATAATTCCTACTGTGTTTTACATATGTTTGTCGCCCAAGCAGCACTAGTGGATGATGGTGGCATCCTCTCCATCATCTCCAAAATGTGTTTATATGTGTGAGGGTGGAAGTGCTGGTTCATCTTCATTGTTGTAAGGATCCGTGATTTTTACGCTGACGCATTCATCCCTCTGATCATCTCCCTGGTGCAAACAAGCCCAATCAAAGTTGATGCTGGCTGCAGGGCACAATACACATTTCACTGTCAGCCGGGTTCGTTTTGTATTGCTGTGTGATTAAAGCAAATGCTTGTCAGCTATATTCAGCAGCACGTTATCTACAAGCCACTGCATGGCCATTTTCTCTGCTATCATTCTTTGCTTTAGATGTGTTGTCTGCTGCATCTTGAAATGTGGGCATGCCTTTCCAAATTGGGTTCTGTGCTTTTGGCTGAGCTTCGGAAACTAGTGGACAAGAATACAGACTTGAACTGATGTTGCTGTGCTCTCTGGTCAGAGATCTGAGAGGTAAGTGATTTCCACGGTCCTTAAATGGTGGAGTAAGTGGTTAGGAGGGTGGTCATGGAGACACTTTTACTGCTCTGTGGTCTGTGTGGATATGGAGGAAGACGGCATTTCTCCAGTTCCTCTGCTGGGAAGTTGCAAGAGAGGCCTCTCTCTCTCACATGCCCCAATTCGGTCTAGGAACCACATCTAGCATTTTTCCATAATACTCTCCAAAATAAGCAACAAAGCTTAACATCTAGAACTGGGTTTAACATTGTGGCACAGATGAACTCCTTGAAGCCAACAACATCCTTGTTGAGTCTGGAAAGTGTTTATAAGTGCTGGCATATGCTGTGCTGTTGGTTATGCCCAACACTTCAAAACCTTCTTTTTCACAAATGCTCTAACCCATCATCACAATCTGGTCTATTAGCACATCAACCATAGAGATCAAATCACTCATGGCAATGTTACCATTGCTGACAGCTTCTGTAGGATATTCAAAAAGCACATGAAGATGGAAGACTGTTTTCAAAAGACCCCATTGCTTAGGAGCCAAAGACATGTATGACCGTATTTCACCTTTGAGTTGCATAACATACTTATTGATAGCTTACTTAAGCAATACAACCCAAGCAGGGAGGCATTACCAGTCAGGTAATGCCCCGGGCATTAATGCTAACCCCCAAATTAGGGTTGGTAGGGTTGGGGTGCACACTTACCTGACTCCCGGCGAGAGAAGAGGTTGGCGTCTAATTCTGAGGAGGCTCGAAGCGGGGGTTTTACTGTATGGTAAAGCCCCCATTCTGAGACCCTGATTGGCTAAGAGGCCATCACCTCCTCTTCCCCGGGTACTAATGATATAAACAACATTGTTGAAGTATATGTAAGGTTGTTTCAATAATGTGGAACCTTCCTCATGATTGCGAGCTGGGGAAGACCACTCATGGTTTGCCGTCTTCTCCCTGTCTTCTGAGCTTTGCCAGAATTAATAAAATAGCCTCACATTTTGTGACAAATGGCCATGTGTTATGATGTAAGTGTAAGTTAAAACAAGTTCATAAAAATGTATTACCAGATCCTAGTAAACATTGAGCTGCACTATGAGCTCATTACGTTCTAAGAATGTTATTCTAAGAATGTGGATGAGAGACAGTAGAGACTGCAGGGAGAGAGCCATGTTGGCACTCGGCCCTCATAGGCTGCTGTCGCTGTAATGAAATAAATTACTGTTTCTTCATCACTGCTGCCTGGAACCCTTATTTCCTCATTGGCTACGAGTATGGCTCTCAGCAGTGTCTCCCTACTCCTTTGAAGTCTCGTCACAGCGCGGCCAGCATTATTTCACACTCCCGTGCGACAGCGGATGCTGCAGGAAGGTCAGGAGGAGCGGAACAACAGGTCAGCAGGCGCGTCCCCTGGGGGGTAATCTTGCCTTCCCCATTACTGTATTGACTCTGTCTCAAAGCAACAGTGTTTACTTTCAAGGATCCCTAGCATTGACATTATCGTTGCTGAGCAACCTGCCCATGCAGTTCTGGCAAGTTTCAGGAGCCAGCCATTATGACATGTATCCATTCTGTGGATGAGCAGCCATCATGTTCCAATTCAGACTGCTGTAAGGAGGATTGTGACATCATACACAAGGGATTGTACTCATACAAGACTGATCCCTTTGTCTGCATAGCACAGCACTGTCACTGCTCAGTCTGTGCATCCACTGGGCATACTTGAACTGATCCAGAGTCTATTGGTTGCATCCAGCAAGCCCACTCTTTACCACCTTTTTACCGCTTAAGACATGGCAGCTTCAATACCTTCGCCAATGTCATTTTTGAATGAACCTGGACGCCCCCAAGTTAGGTGGGACAGGTGGAAAGACATGTTTGAAAACTACCTGGTGGCAATGGGAGGAGAGAGATTCAGCTCAACTCACAAAAAGGCATTATTACTTCACAATCTTGGTGTGGAAGGCCGTGCAGTGTTTGATGGGTTAGGCAGTGCACAAGCTGGTGAAGCGGAGGACACAGATGAATATGCCCTTGCGATTAAACAACTCAAGGATCATTTTGAGCCTAAGAAAAATGTTACATTCGAGAGGCACAAGTTCTTTCAGCGTACGCAGGAGTCCTCAGAATCCGTGGAATCGTACATAGCCTCATTAAGAACATTAAGCCACTCCTGTGAATTTGAACATCTATCTGACTCGTTAATTAGAGATCAGTTAGTGAGGTGCACAAATAATATTAGGATACAGGAGAAATTGTTGGCAAAAAACATGAAGTTGGATGAAGCAGTGGACCTAGCCAGAAGCATAGAACAAACCTCACAATATGTCAAAGAACTGAAGTCTGACAAACAGAGTACCCAAGCTGTGTGCGCAGTTGATCACAGGAAGAGACTTAATGTCAATACAAGCAGGAAAGGAACATGGGGTGCGAAGTGTACCAGATGTGGCAGTGTCAAGCATGGTCCGAATTACCCTTCGTGCCCAGCAAGGAATGCTGAATGTTTCAAGTGTAGGACCAGAGGACATTTCGCTAATGTATGCAAGAGGTCATCAATAAATCTCTTAGAAACCAGAGACAACCAAGAAGAAGGTGCTCACTCAGCTTACAACATACAGGAGGTGTACTCCTCGCAAGACAACCCCAGACATGTCTTCCAGATTCCGACCATTGGAGGAGGAGACAGCAAAGGTCCAACAGATGTTTTTGTAATTGATGGTCAAGAAATACTCATGAAAGTTGACACATGTTCCCCATGGACCATCATTTCTAAAGAGACATTTAAAGATGTTCTAAAAAAAGATGAATCAATGCTGGATCCACCAAGAATTCGGCCCTGCGGCTATGTGGAATCCCCTATTGAGATTCTGGGACAGTTTACTGCAAGCGTGCAATACAGAGGTGGAGAATGCATAGCTGACATTTTGGTTGCAAGAAAGGGAGCCTCCCTTTTAGGTTGGGAGGAACAAAGGAAGTTGAGAGTCAGGGTGCAAGCTAGCGCCACTGAGCCTGTCACCATTGCCGAGATTGATGATATGTGGTCAAGAGAGTTCCCAGAGGTCTTCACCGAAGGTCTGGGCAGACTCAAGAACTTCCAACACCATATTAGACTAAAGAAAGAATCTCAGCCTATTGTTCATAAAGTGAGAAATTTGCCGTTAAACATGAGAGCGCAACTACGCAGTGAACTCAATAACTTAGTAGATAAGGGTGTCATTGAACCTGTTGAGGCCACAGAGTGGTTGTCCCCCATTGTTTTAATGGCCAAAAATAATGGTAAATTAAGTGTGTGTGTAGATTTGCGCAGTCTTAATCACAATATTCTGGTGGAGAGACATCCCCTACCCAACATTTCCGAGACACTCTCTACTCTTGGCGAACCCAAATTGTTCTCTGTCATTGATCTCTCTGCTGCCTATCACCAAGTTCTCCTTTCCCGAGAATCGCAACATCTCACTGCCTTTATCACACCTGAAGGCACTTATAAATACAATCACATGCCATTTGGGTTGGCCTCGGCCACATCTGTGTTCCAAAAGGTGATGGAGGAAGTGTTAAAAGGGTTGGAAAATGTTAAGGTGTTTCAAGATGACATTCTGATTTTTGCAAGTAATGAGCATGAGCATGACAGAGTACTTAGGGCAGTACTATGCAGACTGAAAGAGGCTGGGTTAACGGTCCAAAGAAGCAAATGTAAAATAAGTGTTGAGGAAGTGGAGTATCTGGGACACAAAGTTTCGAAAGAAGGTACTTCTCCCAAAAAGTCACTCATAGAAAGCATTAGTAATACTCCTCAGCCCCAAGACAAGGACCAACTATGTTCTTTCATGGGACTAGCGGAATATTACCATAAATTTGTGAATGGCTTTGCATCTGTCTCATCTCCATTGAGGGAGTTACTAAAAAAGAACGTGAAGTACACATGGTCCAAAGAGTGTCAGGAAAAATTCTTGCAAATCAAAGATTGTATAGTCAAGGCCCCATCCTTAAGTGGATTCATGTTTGGCAGGAAAACGTTGCTTTCAGTTGATGCTAGTACCCTTGGTTTAGGAGCAGTTTTGACTCAGTTTGACTCAGGTAAAACTGAATACACAATTGCATTTGCATCCAGGCCACTTAGAGGAGCAGAAAAAAATTACTCGGTCATTGAAAGAGAAGCACTAGCAGTATTTTGGGCATTCACGCACTTCAAGTTCTTTCTATGGGGTCCACCTTTTATTGTCAGATCAGATCACAAGCCTTTGGTTCAATTAATGAACGGTTCTGAGTGGGCCAAAGGGTCTCCAAGAGTTTCGAGGTGGATGGTAGAACTCTTGGGTTATAATTTCAAGGTGTGTTACATTCCCGGGAGGGAGAATGTGGTACCAGATTGTTTATCCAGATTACCTGTGTGTGATGGTGAATTGGAAGGAGCACCTGAATTTCAAGATGTGAGCATTGCAGAAATTGAGCATGATGCCATTCATAAAGAGATGTGGATAAGAGCTGGTGAGGAGGATTTAATATTGAATCAAGTTATGATTTGGACCAGAGAAGGATGGGCTCACAAGAATATTGTGGGAAAAGAGTTTGACAGATATTTTGGTGTGAAGGACGAGTTAAGTATGTCTGAGGACGGATGTAAACTTAGAAAAGGAAATAGGATAATACCCCCCAGTGGAGTCAGATCTCATTTAGTGAATATAGCACATCAAGGTCACCTGGGCATGGGAGGAACAAAGAGATATTTGCGGCAATATTTCTGGTGGCCCGGGATTGACAGCGATGCAGAGAAGTGTGTTAGGGGTTGTAGAGAGTGTGGTAAGAGTGACAAGACCAAGATGGTTAGAGAAGTACCAATAAATCCTGTCAAAGTACCGAGTGAACCATGGCAAAAAGTTGCAGTTGATTTGATGGGACCATTACAAAACCTTGACAATGGGTATAAATACATTGTTGTGTTAGTAGACTACCATTCCAAATGGATTGAATGGAAGGCTTTGCGTGAGGCAACCACTGCAGAGATGGTGTTATTCTTCGAGGAAGTGTTTTACAGGGAGGGTTTCCCGACAGAATTAATCACTGATAACGGAGTACAATTCTGTTCTGAAAGGATGTTAACTTTCTTGAAGAAATTTTGCATCAAACACACTAGAACTGCTTTATATCATCCAAGGGCCAACGGCCTCGTTGAGAGAGCCAATAGGTTCATAAAGGGTGGTTTGCAATTGGCCATGGCTTCTAATCTAAGATGGTTTGGTGTAGTAAGAGAAATGATATGGAACTACTGTACCACACCACACTCAGTTACAAATGTATCTCCGTTCATGTCATTGAAAGGGAGACAACCTGGAACAAAACTATGTCCAGGGTGGATGGACTTAGCCAAGAGTTCCAACATTGATCGCGAGAGAATTATGACTCTCATCAAAGAAGCACAGGATGTGTACAAAGAAAGATTTGATGAGGACAACAGTGTCAAAAGTAATACCTGGAAAGTGGGAGATTGTATTCTCATAAAGAACCCTAGATTCACTCCCAAATGTGTAGAAAGCAAATACATTGGTCCCAAGAAAATATCTGCAGTAAGAAACAATGTAGTAATTGTAGAAGGGGGGGAGTGTTGGTCAATGTCCAGAATTGTGAAATGTCCAGAATGCATGAGGACAATGCACATGATAAACATGACAATGGTGAACATGACAATGGTGAATTTGCTAATAACAGTATCATAGACTCTAGTGTCATAGATAAGTGCTCCAAGGATGACAAAAATTCAAGGTCTGCAGCAGAGACACATTCAAATAGAGTCAAGAACAAACCCGGCTGGTTTAAGGATTATTATGTGGAGTAAACAGCTGTATGCACATAAGGGATGAGATGTGTTATGATGTAAGTGTAAGTTAAAACAAGTTCATAACAATGTATTACCAGATCCTAGTTCAACATTGAGCTGCACTATAAGCTCATTAAGTTCTAAGAATGTTATTCTAAGAATGTGGATGAGAGACAGTAGAGACTGCAGGGAGAGAGCCATGTTGGCACTCGGCTCTCATAGGCCGCTGTCGCTGTAATGAAATAAATTACTGTTTCTTCATCACTGCTGCCTGGAACCCTTATTTCCTCACCATGTTATTACCAAACGCTGTGTCTTCTTTCAGTAGGTGCTGTACTATGAGAGGCAAGCAGTGCACAAAACAGGGTGTACAGTACAGAAGTGATATCTACCATTGCATGCGCAGTGTTGCTTTCATTGTCTCTCACAACAAAACCAGCAGTCATTCCACTTGGTATTAATCATTCCAGAACTCTCTTACTGAATGCTGCCAGAATATTTACTACTGTTTGCATCTTCTCCCAGGCAAACATGAATAGAACATTTCATGGTATGGCATTCGTGGGTTTGGTGGTCAAGTTGGCATCTCTTTAAAAAATCCCACATTGCTATGATGTGCTCATGGTCTGTTGCCTATCAACTGGCGTACTGGCCTATGGTTCTCATTAATGGTGTATACGGCAGATTCCATTAGTGCTTTTCAAATTTTTGAAGATCAGGAACTATACATCTGGTATAAAACGTACAGCTTGGTAGAATATATGTTGGACAAATAGCATTGACAAATTCCCAGTAGAAATTAAGTTGTACTGTCAAGATTTTGGACAGCTTCCTTTTGTAAAAAAACACCAAGGGATGGTGTTGATGGTAATTTATGGACTTGATGCTTGGTGAAATGAGTCTTGATGCTGAATTGTTTAATAGGCTGTGAAAGTGTGCTGCCAACATCAGCGAATGTGCCTGGCTTACTAAGTGTTGACCAAGAATGTTCAGGTGTGGCATGACTGCGCCGACTGAAGTGACAGAGAAGAACTCAATGCTGTTAGGGTTTGCATTAGCCTGTGTGTTGCTGCCAATGTCATGCTGCCAGTCATACTTGACAATCAATCAATAAAATGTTTTAAAAGCCTCAGAAAACTAACATTTAATGGTTAAATACACCGTCATTCCGGATTCACGCGTCTGCCCCGTCAGTTGGAATACAACCACTGAGATATCGATATTCTGATGACCACGACTCACTCCGTTGCCGCGGTCTATATCAATGGTTTAGAAACATTCTGCCATGATATGGTTAAGACTTATACACATATTGAACAGAATCTGATTATTCTATAAAGGTATCAAGTCGCCTTTTATCCTGTACTGAACACAGGTTGAGAGTTTTCCCCTCTGATAATCAGAGTCTGGAATCCGGATGACTATTGTGGCGACACGATGCCTTTACCTCTGTGATCTTGTAGGTTACCCCTGTCCCGGGTCGTACACCGCATAATTATAAGAGACGCAATGTGTGTGTTGTTGG
This sequence comes from Ambystoma mexicanum, assembly GCF_040938575.1. Taxonomy (NCBI): domain Eukaryota; kingdom Metazoa; phylum Chordata; class Amphibia; order Caudata; family Ambystomatidae; genus Ambystoma; species Ambystoma mexicanum. Next base: position 783,379,353 of record NC_090935.1, on the reverse strand, counting down.
GGCATACTACATATCTCTTTCTTGTCCATGTACAATCCATCTGACTCTGCTGGACCATAACACCCCTGAAGAATTTCTGGTTACTGGACGTGATACAGAAAGAAACATGTCGGGTTGGGGTTGTTTTGTTATTTATGAACAAAATTAGAAGTCAAGCCCACCCGAGCCAGTAGAGTTCATAATTACAAGGAACTGGCTTTTAGGTGTTATATTGATGGTCTACATTAATAACGGACCAGATATTGTATGATGATGTTTTAGATTGTTGGATATTTTTGAGGATAAATTGTTTTATCATTGTTTGTATTATGAATGATTCTATTATTGGGCTTGTGTATGTATGTGGTATGGTTGTAGTGTGGTTGGATGTGATTTATGGATGAGAATTTTGTATCAGATCAATCCGACAATGAAATGGAGGGATTGATCCATATGAACTATTGTTAATAATATTGTAGATACCAATGTTATTGTATGTATTTTACTAAAATTATACTTTTTCTAGAGATTTATTTAACAAATGTTAATAAATAAAAATATTAAATTGTTTGATTGCCTAGAGGTTTGAATTTAATTGTTTCTCCTCATTGATTGTTGAGATAGTGATAGATGCAGATTCTATATTTAGCTTGAGTATGTAGATTTTGTTGCTATACCAACAACAACCACCTGAACACTCTTACTACTCTGACCTTTGATGTTTTTCTAATACATTTTCTATCCAGGCCAGGTCACAGTAGTTGGATATTCCTGGTATCCCCTGTTACTCTAGTTCTTTGGTAAACATGGCACATACCTTTCACCAACTACAGTCATTACTTAATACCGTTTTGGATATTTCATGATATTTAAATAATATTAGTAATTATCAAAATGACTGATACAATATTCATCATTAAACAATGTAAAATACATTTGAAAATGACATACATTCAAATCAAATCAGCATGCTCCAACACATTTTGGCCTACTCTGCCATGCGATTCCCTGATAACTAGCTGTGGCATAAATTGTACTGCGATTGCCAGCTTGCACAATGTCAGTGCTGCTTTGTTAGGTCTAATAGCATTCTTTTTAAATAATTGGCTAAGGCACTTTTTCCTCAATGTCATATGCAGTGGACATAAGACTAAAATATTTATTTATGTTTCAACAGTATCCGGGCACAATGGACAACATTGGGAATGTGCACTATTCCAATGTGCTAATTAATTGTCCAGGGTTAAAATACCTAGCTGAAATGTAATAGAAAGTTCTTTATTAAAAAAGGGACTTATCCAGGTACCATTCCACCTTGTAAAGATTTCAACAGTATGTAGTTATGGAATAAGGTATTTGTTATACCTCTAGAAAAAAAGTCTGCCATTGCCCAACGTTCATAATCCTCATTTCGTACATATACAACATGTACAACGTTATAAAATATCAAAACTGAGTTCAAAGCTAGGGTCCTATAACCTATATTTGATTAAAAAAAAGTTAACACGTTGTGACAAAATGACTTCTGCTCTGCAGGAGTACAAGTGTGAGCAGTAGTCAAATGACAGCTCCGCGCTTGTACAAACCAAGGGTGATCCCAAGCATAAAGATAAAACAGACAAGGTTAAGAGTGATACCTCCTTCACCTTTTGTAGTAATGTGGATGGAGGGAAGGCAACACTCCTTTGGCCTCATTAGGAGTTTGGAGATAGCCATGCCGCTATTGTTGCATGTGCGGTCCCTGGTGACTTCCCTGAGACCTCTAGCACTGTCACTGAGACACCTGGTGAAGGATTGCAGAGGCAGGCTGAACACGATAATAAAGGCTACTATTCGGGTTTTAGAGCTTCAGAGATTTCCGAAATCACTGTGTTTCATTTGTGCTTTATGCACAAAATTACCTCTGCTCTGCAGGATAAGTCCGGTGAGTAGTAGTGAAATTATTTACTCAGCTCCCCCACTTGTACAAATCCCATTCATAAAGGCAAAACAGACAAAGTTAAGAGATATACCTCCTTCACCTTTTTTGGTAATGTGGACTGAGGGAAGGCTATTTTCTTCAGGGGTGATTCAATAGCAACCCCAACAGCAAAGAATAACTGTCCAAATAAAGGGAATGTCAAATCAAGGTTGTAAACAAATATAGATACTTTAATTAAACACACCATCTGCATGAATAACTAAATAGAAAAACACTGTACAAAACCCACCCCTGGGAGAAGAACAGAGAATATGCAATGAGGTAGAGATGCAGCTCTCTAGGTGTGACTAGAGGGCTGTGAAGTAATTCAACAGCTAAAATGTTCTATAAAAAGCATAAGCATAACTCTTTCAATGAAAAGGTTGCACTAGTGACCTAAGCCACTGTCACAAAATGGACCAGGAGAGGTAGTTATGGGTCAATAGTACCTTCTGGGTGGTGTTGAACCAGGCTTGAAGCTATGCTGCGAGTGGATCAAACCCAGGGTGATTACAATGGGCCTCATTACGAGGCGGGCGGAATGGGGTTTAACGGCACCGGTAATGGTGCCAGTGCCGTTAAACCCACTCCGCCCTATTACGAGGTTCCCTCGCGGGACCTGGAAAGGATGTCTGGTCAGACCAGACGTCCTTTCCAGGTCCCACGAGGGGACCAGGGAGCTAACAATGGGCCCGTTATTAACAGGCCCGTTGTTAGCTCCCGCCCCATTCCCATTGAGCCCTATTGGGGCTCAATGGGAATGGGGATGAGTTGCTTGAATGAGGAATTACCGGGTCCTCCAAGGTTGGAATGGCCCGGTAATTCCTCATTCAAGGAACCCGGACCCGGATCCGATTTTGGAGGCAGCCATGCCGCAAATAGCAGCATGGCTATCTCCAAACTCCTAATGAGGCCCAATGACTTGTGCTGGCGCAAGAGGTGAGCTAGCGTTGAGTAGGTTCAAATGCGATAGCTCAGAGCGGTTTGAAGGTGGCATTAGAGTGATGCAGGTCAGAGTGCTCACAAGGATCAGTTCGGAGTCAAGCCGGTTTGAGACGTGTAGTAACTGCTG